>NW_017307020.1:569059-639940 GCF_000935625.1 Nanorana parkeri | reverse complement strand
ACAGAACCCCATTTCCTGGAACGACAACGCCTCAGGTGGCAAATACCTTACGGACAGCACTTGGTGGCAGCATTAGTTTTCTTGTTTTGATTGGTGGGGGGTTGGAGGGGAGGTGTATTCTGTTTAGTTGGACTGGACACTGGCCAGAGTGCCCCTCTCAGCTCCTGGCAACCAGTGACGTTACTGGTTGCAAGGAGCTGAGCAGGACACCGGCCAGACTGTTCCAGGTTGCCTGTCTCTTAATTACCTGGGCTTCTCTGGCCAGAAAGAGGATGGCAGGCACACGACAATGCCGCTGTGCCTGCTGTGTGTCACCCCTCCCCCCCACGTGGGGGTGGCCTTAGGCTGACTATTTTAGGGAGGAGCCTGGTGGTACCTTACAAGTGAGAATGTAGTGTGTTGTGGTGTCATTAATTATGGCACCCAAAAACACTATTACAGTAGCAGGCAACCTACCCCTACTTCAGTGCACAACAACACACATTTATACAAATCTGAATTGTGCGGAGCTAGCAGTGACAGCTAGCTCCGCCCAATAGTTTCCTATTGTCAGGCGGCTCTGCTGCTGTAAAAAAAAAAGAAAAACTCTCCTGGGTGCGCTGGGAGCCTCCCGCTCCCGGCCGCCCAGGAGAGAAACACTGCTGTGTCTTTTTTTTCTTTATTCTGACACGAGCGATGTCAGAAATGGTAGCACGGCTCAGCCGAGCCGATGCATATGCGTTCGGCTCGGCTATGATCGGGAGCTGTACGGGCTATTGTGAATAGCCCGTACAGCACCCCTTCGGTTCTACTGAACTGAAGGGGTCCTGGGGCCGAAGCTAGCCGAAGGATCGGCCGAAGCTACGGCCAGATCCTTCGGCAGCTTCGTGAATAGACCCCAATGTTTACTATTTTCTGTTTCTAATTTGTATAATTTTCTGAAGCTCCCTTTCTCAGCACGAAGCCAACTTTGCAGTTGCTACTATTCTTCATCCCACAGAGGGCACTGCCCAATATAGGTATCCACTTTGGCTTATGACAGGAGCAGCTCAATCCAAGCTCCTCTCCTTGAGGTATATGTCTATGCATCACCCAAAATTTACCTCCAAACCTCCCTCACCCCCTGCAGAGCGGCATTATTTTTTATCTTGTTCCTGTATCAAGAAGTAGCTTTTATTACTCACTGTGAGAGTAACTTCAGGCTTGTCAATTCTTGCAGAGGCAGCTGCTGGGATGTCAGTTCCTACTGACATAGGAACATATGTCCCCCCTTAAAAAATGTAGCTCCTTACCTACACACAGTGTGGAAGCAGGCTTTTGGAAGCCAAAGCAACAGCAGTGTTTTCCTGGGAAAGAAATCCATGTAGGCATGTGGAGTGGGGCAAAGCGCTGGAGGATCGGACAGGGGAGGGGGGAATCCCTGCAGGGACAGGATCGGGAAGTGAGCGAGCGACGGTATGTGTTCGCTCACTTCCCGATCTATTGAGCCGACGTGTGACAGTTTCATTCTCACAGGTCGGCTAGAACTATGAGGCTGAGTGATTTTCACTTGCCTCATAGTTCTCCTTTAAGTTGATAATGTCCTTCTATTAAGGTTTCTGCCATTGTTATTGGAAAATCTGAAAATCTGTAAAAAATAAATCAAAGCAACTGGATTCGCTGCATTTTTCTACAGGCCTACAATATAATCAACAAATTTCCATGCAAAAAATTGTACTGCTTTTGGTACAAAATTCCTGACATAATCATACCGCCAGGGAGGTTAAAGATGTTTTGCTGGTCATCTGACTTGCTTTCTGAGATCAGAATTGACAAAGCTAGTTGGAAAACCAGCAAAACGTCTTCCAGACCAAAACAGCAAGTCCAGTTGCCTTAATTTATTTTTTACTGAAGTTTCTGCCATTGTTATGATAATGAAGTGTGCCTTCTTTGAGGACTTGATGTTATCCCTTATGGATTCTAGTAGCTGTCAGTTAAAGAGAGACAATGGGTTTGAATTGCTAAAGGAGTAAAACATGTGCACTTTATAAGGGAATTTTCACTTAGTTTTGTGAGTATGGTAAACCATCACTTTGCAAAGAATACCTGATTACGTGCAAGGAAAATTTTAAAAAAACAGGAATTTTGCTATATATAATTGGATATAATTGGATAATTGAAGTCAGCACAGCTTCCTCACATTCACTTAGCTAAGTGAGAATTCCCTTGCAATGTAAACATTCTCCTCTAGTCCTTTACTACTTTATTAACTCTACTCCTTTAGTAAATAAACCCCACAATCTTATCCAAAGAGAAAGCTCACATCGGTGCACATTGGCCTGAGTAATAGGTTAAAAAAAACAGCACTCGCAAGGGGATCCGTCCATCTAGTACTTTATGTGCAAAAAGGCATTACAGCAGCAAACAAACAAATACACATTTGCCTGAAGTGTTTTCTACAATAAAGCTCATAGTGTTCGTAAGCAAGTGTCCTTGTACTGTGTAACTGAGCTAGGCTATTAGTACAGCTTTAATGGTACAAAAAATGTCAAGTCAAAGAGAAGAAGCATGTGCATAGTATGACCAAATTGGCGTGACCAATTATGAATGACCTGGAAGTTGGCTCCGAGTAAACCCAAGACTGAGTGAGTGCAGGTTCTTATTTCAATGGAGATATTCCAGAATATGTTATAATTAACCACTAGTTTAACTAGGAGTTAAATGGGATTCATTTCTGTCAGGTGGAACACAAATTCAGTCTCAGATCCTAGATGCATACTATCGGTGTACATATATCTTGCTTCTCTGAGAGGGCAGCCAGCTCCGTAGTGTATTTAAAATTAATTATTCATATAAAGACTGCTCTTCTTCATTCATATGAATAGTACATATTTGGTTTGTGCACTAAAAACCTGATTCCTAGTACTAAAGCTGTTACATGTATTTTCCAAGCTAAGGGCCACATAAGTCAAAGACTACCTGTGTCTAAAGGTGCCCATACACTGCACGATTATCGTACGATAATCGTATGCGATCGGGTTTTCGTACGATAATCGAGCAGTGTGAACGGAGACGTGCGACCGTTTCTACTGTACGGTCGCACGTCTTCTGTCGAACCAGCATGTTCGAAAACCAGCCGGGAATCATACGATTCTCGGCTGGTTAGAACGGTGCTCGGAAGATAAATGCTGAACGGGCCGGTGTGCGCACGCGCACACTGCCCGTTCAGCATTGCGGTCATCGGAAGCCCGCCCCTCAGGAGGGCGGGCTTGCGATGATCGAGAGTGCGATCTGCCTGTCCAAGATAGGCAGATCGTACGTTTTTTTAATCCCTTTACAACCATCGCAAGACTAAAGTCTTGCGATGGTTGTAGAGTGTATGGCCACCTTTAAGCTGGCCATACACCTTACAATTTATCTGCAGATTTTCTGTGGTCAGATGGAAAAAGTGCAACAGATTGGCCCAGGTGGAGATTACTCCATCTACACAGTTAAGTGTAGATGGAGGAATCTGTTGCACCTTTTCCATCTGACATCAGAAAATCTGCAGATAAATTGTAAGGTGTGTGGGCAGCTTTATACTTATGATGGACCCTATAAGCATTCAGTGGAGTTTATAAGTATGACTTTATCATCTGCATGTGGATTAAACAGGAACACTAGTGTCATGGTTCATGCACTTGAGTGCTGGATTTTTTACTCCACATCACAATCTCAATATAGAATGGAAAGGTGAGGTCATTTAAACATTTAAATACGGGAATATGGATCATTGGGAACTAATATTTAAATAAGTAAATGTGTTTAAAAAATTAATTCTCACGCACTCCAGTTCTATTTAGGATTCTTGTGGAAACTTTACCGTGAGCAGACACCTGGAAAATCTATACATATGGGCCAGCCACTGCCTGAGAGTTAAACATCATGGCTGTAATTTAATCCCAATAAGACCTCAAATGGAAATTGTTCAGACATGTGCTGTCTTGTCAAAGCTCATCCCCTACCGTCTTCAATCCACTACAACTACATTGAAGTGGACCTTATATAACATTAAAAAAATCTTCCCTTTAAAGAGATTTCAAGTTACAACAAAAACGGCTGGGAAAGTTATACAGCCATGTAAAATGTAAGTACATGAAAAATTTTGATTTGCTTAACATATTTTAACAGGCAAAAATTAGATCGTAATTTAAATAGTGCCTACAGATATAGGTGATATACTTGAACAACTGACATATAAAATGCACATGGTGTAGTCATTCTCATAATCTGAATGAAGGAAAATGCAGATTCGTAATGTGGAAAAAGTAGGTACACCCAGGGGCGTCCTGAGGCTGGATGTCATCCTGAGCGGAGACCGGGTGATGCCCCTCCGTGACATTGTAACGCACGTGCACGATTATGTCATCGCGCATGCACGGCCATCTTATTAACACCTGCTGGCGGCCATCTTGGTGATGGACACCGGCAAAGAGAGGAGGGGACGTTCACCCGGCAGAATGAGCAATGTCACCGGGTCCCCACCTCTCTCCTGGCATTGCCGGGCTCCTGTTCCATAACCGTGTACACGACTTTTCAGAGGGGGTGACACCAAAATGACTGTCAGTCATTTTGGTGTCACCCCTCCATTGGTGTCACCTGGGCGCCACTGGGTACACCTCTACATTTACCCCCACTTCAAATCCCTGAAATTTAAATGAGGTATTCTGGATATCTAAGGTCTGGTGTTCTCCTTGCTATTGATGTTTGTGGTGGTAGAAATGTTGTGGTTTGGGGTTGCTTTGCTGGAGTTTCAGTGCAAGCCTGGGCAGCTTGCACTCAATAAATGAGGTTAAGCTCTTCTGACTTTCAACATCCAATTATGTGCAAGCGTGTGTTTGGGTGTTTCTCTTGCAAAGTCCCTTAAAATCACACCATGCTCTCTTATGTTCGAAACCTAGCTTCCATAGTAGCTTCATTTAAAAAATGTGGAACTTATGGCGATTAAAAGATTAAACAGAGACAGTTACAAATTGTGAAGTTGGGCATAAACTACAAATAGAAGTGATATAAATCAGCACCCATTGTGTACATCCTCCTGTAATAGACATATTTAAGAAAACGTTTTGTGCCTTTAAATGCGCGGAATTTCTAATATAAATAATAAAATAGGGATTGTTCACAATCTATGTGGTGCACATAAAAATGCAGTGGCGATTCATAAAACCGGTGGTTAATTCAGGAAACCAACTGCTTCTCCCATGTGGTTTGGAAGTGTTGGCAGCCCATCTTTCCTCGCACTCCATAAAAGCTATACACATCTTCCTTTTTCAAAATAATATAGAGAAAAGCTCCCAGGAATGGTGTGCAGTGAAACACTGAGTAAAGCAATCAAAAACTAGAAAAAGACAAATTTTCCTTTAGCTTTCTGATTGACATTCCTAAATATGAGAACAGAAAAAAATGTTCTGACAAATGTTGAATTCTTAAAGAAATATTTTTAAGGATTTCTATGTTGCTATGGATATTTTAATTCACTTTCAGTATATTAAATGGGGTTCCAATTTCAAATAACTTAAAGAAAATAGGCATAAATGATAACAGACAAAAGGGGCCCACCTACAGTTGTTAGTTCAGTTCTGGGTGGTTTCAAAATCTATGGAGAACGAAGTAGGAAGATTTTTTTTCCTGCCAAGATTCCAGAACAAATTTTTAACCTAACCACCACAACATTCTATTCTTAGCTACACTATATATAAACTTGTTGGACACTGCACGCTAAAAGCATGGGCATCAGTGATGGAACAATCACCATAGCAAACCAGGGGGCAGCTATGGGGCCTGGGGCACACGGGGGCCTGGCTGGGACAAAGAACAAAGGGGTCCCCTGATCCCGTGCGGGCCGCCTGGGTCGCTATGGCATCTCAGGCTGCTGGCTGTCACTGTCGGCTGTGAGGAGGAACGAGCCGCTGCTCAGATCACTGACAACCTGCCAGTGATCGGTGCAGCGGCGAGTTCCTCCTCACAGCCGCTGTCAGTGTCAGCCAGCAGCTGCAGAGGAGGAGGCTAGGCCAAGAGTCAGCAGCGGAGCAGGAGGCGGGCACAGCGTCGGCAGTGAAGGAGATGGGGCCCGGAGACAGAGGAGGCGAGGCCTGTCAGAGACCGTGGAAGAGGAGGAGGTGGACAGCGGATCAGGGCTGACAGGTAATGGGTGAGCAGGGGTGTGACCAGCCCACCTGAGACCCTGCAGAGCCCACCATAGAGAGTCTATTGTGAGCTCTGCAGGATCACTCTCAGGTGGGCTGTTTGGGATATCAGGTGGGCTCTGCAAGGGGCGTAACTAGAAATCACAGGGTCCCATACAAAATTTTTCTATGGGGCCCTGTGATTTCTAGTTATGCCTCTGATGGGCATTTATATGGATTTTGCCCCTACTCTTCCGGAAAGACTTTCTGTGTTTTGGGGAATTTGCATCCATTCAGCCAAAAGAGCATTGTGAGGTCAGGTACTGATGTTGCATAAAAACACTTGGCACACAATCTGTGTTCCAATCTATCCTACATGTGTTTAGTAGGATTGTGCTCAAGGCTCTGTGCATGCCACGTGAGTTTCTCCACACCAAGCTCATTAAACCATGTCTTTATGGAACTGGCTTTGTAAATAGTGGCCCAGTCATGCTAAAACCAACATTTGCCCTGCTACGTAAGCAGCCTCTACTTCTACTAAACCCTACTGTGTATTTTTATATTGGCATCGAGGTCAGGGGTTTATGTGGACCATTTTAGTTTGTATACTGTAAGAGTAACATTACTTTTCACTGGAAAACCTCTGAACTCAACCATTTCAATAATCTGTAAGGGTGTCCACATGCTATTGACCATATAGGTAGGTGTTATGGCAAGAGTCCACAAACTTTTGGCCATATAGTGTAGGTTAAGGACTGGAGATACTTTGTTTTATAGTTTATTTATAAGTCAATGTTCAGGAAATTGGAAAAATATATTTATTTGAATTCTGTGAGGTACATGGAACTGCAGAACATAAATCAGGCAGGAGGACACACATGCGTGTAAAGGACCGTGTCATGGTGATTTATTTACAGCGATCCTCTTTTATTTTTAAAGGCAATTTCTCACTAAGCAAATCACTTATTTTCAAAGGAATCAATATCTTGCCAACTTTACAGCAATTTGTAGCTCAGTCACTTAGCGATTGAGTTTGTGCACACTTCTGTGTGCCATTCTCCATTGATGGGGTAAATCCGGACCTGTCTATAATTGCTTTGACTAAAAGTGAGGGAAGATCTCAGCAAAGAGAACAACAATAGAGAAACCTTAAAAGAGGTTCTAATGCTTCTCCAACCTGCTAAACAAATATGCAACATTACTATGTGTTTTCATTGGAGAAATATAAAAATATCTCCAGCGGAAACACATGTACAGCAATGCTGGTGTCCTGGTGACTTTCTTTTTACTCCATTGGAGAGATCTCCCCCCGCTTCCTCTCCTGGTGATCAGCGTAACTGGCACGGTTTTGTCACATATTATCTTGAAGTGTTAATCTGTGTTCTGAGAGCCGCAGGAAAACAATATTTCTGTAGCATTTTAGTAGATTAGCAGTTTAGTAGATTTTGTATTAATAAAATCAGTGGAGAGTATATAAGCCATTTGATCACAAGTGACTTCTAAAAAACAAGACACTCATCCCCAGTTGACATCTTAAAAACAGAAAAGGAAGAATATCTGGTATCCCTGTAGATGCTTCCCAATTTCCTGCAATGACTGAGGAGCAGGCACACTGAAGAGGTACTGGGCATGCTCTCTTTTACATAATCTTGGAACTACAATATATCAAACTCTTCTTTTGTGAAAATGTCAGTCTATGTGACTGTTAGCTACCAGCCACTGCTAATTCCAAGAACGTTGTGAACTACACAAATGATCATTTCAGAAATGCAAGGGTCAGAGAATGGGAAGAAATATGATAAATTATTTATTTCTATTTTGCTTGTTTTTTTGCTGTCTAGTCTTGACTTACTTGAGTTCTGGACAGATTTAAATACCCTTGATCTTATTTTACACAGTGTGAGGTAATTTCAGTGAAAGCTTAACAACCTACCTGTTTAATGACCGCTTGGACGTCGAGCTCTCCAACCAGTCAATATTGTACACTGTACAAGAACTTGGGTCAAGCTCATCTTGCATCACCCTTTCTCAGTCTCATTCTCCTTCCCACAGTTGATCAGTTGGTCAGTATTCACTACTGTACTGTACATTACTAATTATAGCTCGCAAACCTAAGTAATGTATTGTATATTAGAGCTGATTGCCTCCATTCCTCGCTTAGCGACCAATTCACTTCATGTCTTAGTCACAGGAACGGAACTTGGACGTTAAGTGAGGAGTGCCAGTAATGTCAAAGGTCAGGAAGACGGGAAGAGTTTTAATTGAGAATAAGTTATGAGGCATTTACTATCCGTTGCTAAAATGACTGTACCAGCGGACCCCACCACTCGTGGTAGACCAACAAAAGAGATATATATTTTTTGAAAAATGCCGCTGCTTCTTTGTAGGACACAGTAGTGAGGTAGAGGCCAGTTGGAGAAACCACGGCACCCAGCAGGGGACACACAATTCCGCACCCCCAGAAGTGTTGGATAGCAGTGGTGTTCATAGATCTGTAAGAGAGCGAAGTTTTTACTTGGAGCCTACTGAAGAGTGGAGTATTCGGCTTCTTCTATTACCAGGACTGCTGACTCTAAACTTCTTAGACAAGCGACAGGATGGCTTTAACCCCTCCAAGGTGTGAGGGTCACATGAGCCTGCAGTGTGATTTAAAGACAAAGAAAAATAAAGCAGCATTGTCCTTTAAAGAGCAGTGTAATGGCCTTAGGGAATGCACGGCTCCAAGATTGCCTTCAGGAGCTCCTCAGGCAAACATGTGACTCTTCATCTCTAGCGGATGCTGATCAAGAGAACTTAAAGTGCTTTTTTACTTGCACATTGATTTCTTTTCTCATAAAAACTCCAAGCATGTATTTGAGATATACTGAGATGTACTGTAGCTAAACATTACTTATCTCCTCATCCCAAAAACTTAGCCTGCAGGCCTCATTCACACTAACAGCGTGCATTCTACAGTGTACTAAAGTAAATGTAATAATTGGAGCAATTTGAATAGTTAGTGACTATATGTATCCGCCCGTAATGCATTCAGCTGAGTTGTGCAAAAAAAGCAAGTGCAAACATTTTTGGTCAAATTGTTTTGTATGTTAACTGATGAAAACTCTTACAAGTATTTTGAAATATTTATATAGTGTATGATCATTACAACATTGCTACATTGATTTTTACAAAGGATAAGCATGAATACTGGAAGATGACTGTCAGGCCCCTTTCACATGAGCGGTCCTTTTCAACTGTACCCGATCGGATGCTCTATGCAAGTCAATGGGCAGCCGTGTGTAGACCAAGACTCCAGCTAGGTCTGGTAAAACAGACGGATCATTGATCTGTTTCATCGGACTGGATCAGTTTTTTCCTCTATCGCAAAATGTAGGAAGAAACTGTACGGACACGGATGTCACAGTGGTGATATCCGGTCCGTACTGCTGTGATCAGGAGAGGACCTGTGCACGGATCCTCTCCTGGCACACTCATGTGAAAGGGGCCTAATCCCCTGCATATCAGTACTCAGACTGGGAGAGGGAGAAGTTTCCATTAAAGATTGTTCAGTTTCTTGCAAAGGAAATACTTACAGGAAGGGGCAGTACTGGAACAATCTCATCAGTATGCTCCTGCTCCTTTATTATCAATTCACAGGTTGCCTCTGGGTCCCATCTATATTTTTATTGCAGTGCAGTCTCCACACAGGTCTAACACCTGACTCTGCTGTCTGGCAGGAGTACCTGAATTGCCAAACTTCCAATGTGGGTAGGTGAAGGAATCAGTTGTAGCAATTGCAGCAGCTCATGTCTGGATCCAGATCTTACGTATAACTAAAGCATCTCTCATAGCAATCTCACCATGTCAAGGGATAGATCCTGGAATGTTCCAGGTGAGTGTTTGGGGAAAGCCACAAAAAGTTAGAACAGAAGTTTCAAGTAAAAAGTAAGTTTTGAAGTTTTATTGTTTACAAAAAGTGAAAGGGGGGCGGGGGGAGGGGGGGGCAGAGGAGGGAGCGATGTCACTTCAGGATGGCCGAGTGGTGAGGAGAGAGAGAGACGCCAGCTGTCAGATCCTGGCCAAGCGGCTCTCTCTTCACCACCTGGCTATCCTAAAGTGACAGCAATCCCTCCTCCGCCGGCTTCAGCGCTCCACTTGCCCTCAGGTTCCTGCTGCCTCTCACATCAGGCAGGGGAGAGCAGCGGGGATCAAGAGGAGAAGCTGCAGGCTGTGCCGCCCCACTTCTCCCTGCTGCGCTGAGCCCTTGCTGCCCCCCCCCCCCCGCACCTGCGCCCAAGGCAAGTGCCTCAGTCGCCTCACCCTAGCTACGGCCCTCCTCCTTTGACCCGAAAGAGTACCAAAGCCCAAAAAAGTTTGGCTTTCATTCTCTGTTAATATTAGCGGTGAGCAGACTAAATTAATTGAAGCAGAAACTCTCAATTTCCGTCATTGACCTGCTTACACGAAAGGTTTCCATCATTTTCTTTTGTAGTTCTCTTTTATTTTGCTTTTTCTTATATATTTTACTTTTATTTGTGTATCGTTGCTTTCTGTGCAAAAAACATGAACTAAAGAAGGTAATGAGGGGTTATTTTTTTTTCGGCATATGAACAGGTACCAGATAGGTGAAAGGAGCTTTTGTAATCCTCAGGATCTATTTAATACCCATTACACCCATAAAAACCACCAATGCCACCTACATTTCTGCTATTCCTCTTGACTCCAATGCATTTTGGCAGAATGGTGAAATGTTGCCTTAATATTAACATTTTCACTGAAATTTCAGTGTATTGATGATTCTCAAGAATCCCTTCTTGTTATAGGTATACAGGAAGCTCTCTGTGTGACAACAGGAAGCACTCAGCTGGATTCAGTTGTCGTGGTGTCACTGTCTGGTCTGCAAGAACTGAAAGCCATGTGCAGTATCAGCTCCGTCCTCGGTTAAAAATAAGAAATGAGACACAGCTGTGTAAAATGAGAGGGAATGAATGATAGATAACAAAATAGTGGCAGGCCAGTTGCCAGCAAGTGAAGTGAGTGGGGAGAGACAAGCAAATGCCTCCCAATTCATCCCAATGGTGTTCAGTAGGGTTGAGGGCAGGGCTCTGTGAAAGACACACAAGTTCTTCCACACCAAATCATGTCTTAGAGAGCTGGCTTTGTGCACGGGGCATAGTCATGCTGGAACAGAAAAGGGCCTTCACCAAACTGTTATAATGAGGCTGGATGTGCACAATTGTTATTAGATCAATAAAATTGTTACAGATGGTTGATGACTTGTTGTAATAAACTACTCTTTGCACATTTATATAGCGCTGACAATTGACACAGCGCACATTCAAATCAGTCCTTGCCCCCAAGGAGCTTACAATCTAAAGTCCCTATCCCCCAGCATACAGACAGGGCTAATTTAGACAGGAGACTATTAACCTTCCAGCAAGTCTTTGGATTGTGGGAGGAAACTGGAGTACCCGGAGGTAACCCACACAAGCCCAGTAAGAACATGCAGATAGTGCATGATATTGCCCTTTGGGATTTGAATTGGGGGCCCTTAGTGCTGCAAGGCAGAAGTGCTAACCACTATGCCGCCCATTTTAACTGGTTTTGGCACTAAAGTAAAACATTGCTAGCAGGTAGGCTTTCATTGCAGAAGAGACTCACTTTACTGCACTTTGCAGGGTAACTTTTAGTTTAGTGAGTGTCGTGACATTTCACTTTGCAAAGAATACCCAATCACGGACACGGAAAACTATAAAAAAAATATATATATATTATTTGCTTGAACATGATTGGATGATGAAAGTCAGCAAAGCTTCAGCTCATTCACTAAACTCAGGGGAAACTTTGCCTGCAAAGTGCAAATTACCTGGCAAGTGAACCTGCGCTCCGAGAGGGGTCATCTGGCAGTCTCCGGCCACCTAAATTAGGACCCGGAGACTGCCAGAGGGGGGCACTTTTCACCCAAAAAAAAAATGGGCTGAAAATCTCGGCTTATACTCGAGTATATACGGTATTTACTTTTAGTAAACCAACCCCTGTATGGCTCATTTGCAATTAATGCTTTTTACTGGCATTTCAGCAATGTTTCTCCTAAATATACACTAACAGGGTTATTCACAAAAGGAAGGTGAAGAGTTTGGAGAAGGCAGGGGAAGTGAACAATTTAGGACAACATAGCTGATTTGGAAAAATTATCCAATTCAGCTCACTATCCAAATCAGCTATGTTGTCCTACATTATTAACTTCTCCTGCCTTCTCAAAACCCTTCACCCTTTTGTGAATAACCCTGTATGTCACACATGCACAGCTCAGTGTGCATTCTTGGTATGCCTTGGTACTAGGTGAATAAACTCAGAAGACTTAAGTCATCATGGGCCTGTCAATCAATCTTCAAACTCAGAAGTTTACTGGGCATAGATACGGTGGCAAGAGAGCTTGCTGAGATTGCATCAGTGGAAGGGAAGGACTTCAGTTCTGATTTTACTTTGCTAAATGTTCTCCTGACCTCATCTTTTGTGTCAGGTATGTCTATGTGCTCTGCTTGTTACTTAAGTGGAAACCTATTACAAGGAATTTGTTACTAACAAATCAGTGAATAAATGTGCAGAAGGTCACTCAGACAAACAATCTGATTCAACATAGAGCTCTCAGTCTCTCTCTAATTTTTAAATCCAGTAGCCAAACAGAATCCACATTTTACTAGCTGGACTTTAGTAAAGTGAATTCTGAAGATGCTTACTGGTATGGTAAGTGGTGTTCATTATTGTTTCTAGCTGTGTGGGCCTTTACACACTACAAAGGCCATAGAAACAAGAAAGGAAACGTTTTACATTGTTTTTTTACAAAGTCTGTATTATATTGCACAATGTTTCCACTCTTTTCAGGCGCTGGATGTTTTCAGGTGCTGGATGCTGAAGGGAAGACATATTCAGGTATCTTGACGAAAGTTGGAAGCCCAGGAAACAGATCTGCTGAAGTAAATAGTGGTGCCACCATCTTATATAGGTGGTACTGCAAAGGGTCTGTAAATCATAAGAACAGCTAGAAGGAACTACAAATATTTGGGCAGGTAAACCTTTTCATGTATATTTATTTTAATTATCGCTTCTCTGCCTTTTGGCTAAGATCAAGTGTAGTATCTGTTCTTATCAGTTTTCGGTGGGGAAAAGAACCGTCCTTCCGGCGGGGGATGGTTACTTAGTACTCGCTGAAGTGAAAGAGCGTGTGGAGCTGCTTCCTGTAAGAGGGGAACAGCTCAGTACATTGCTTTCTGACTGAACAGATGCGAAGCTTGGTCGAGGCTCCAGGGTTCGGGGGCGGCAGAAGCCCGTGGTGTTGTGCCCCCTGGGGGTGGCGTCCCAGGGGTCCTCAGAAAGTCACATGGGTATGGGACCCCACATGACTCACTGTAGCACTTGGTCACACACCATATTGCAATTTTCTGCACTTCGCCTCCAAGACAGGCCTTATGGCCAGCCTGGGGCAATATTTTTGCACTCCGGCCCCTAAGGCCTGTCAGAGTGGTGCACTGGCACATTAGATTTATTTATGCACTCTATGCACGTTTGGCACTTTTTTTTGTTTTCTTAAATTTGACCCACAGATGCTGAAGGTGCAGGTTTCTTCGGGGCCTATTCCTGATGTTGGGAGGAGATTCTGTGCCTCCTACGGGGTTCTCTGTCTCCTCCCACCCAGGAGGGGGGTTTCTCTTCGGGAGATCCCACCTGCCTAGTACTTTGAGGGACCTGTTATGGAAGGTCCCCAAAGGATCGGGGTCCACCGGCCTTCGGGTTGGTGGACCAACAGTCTCAACCCCTGTCAGGAGCCTTGCGCCCCGGGGGGTCGGGAAAGTAGGTCCCTTCTTTCGAAGGACCTTGCACCCTTGTGCACGTTTTTGTGTGCTGTGATTTCACGGTTTCTATAACGCACATACAGATCCAACTACATTGGCCTATACACATACAGCACAGCAATGAAGTAATAAAATGAACTAGGATCACACTAATCCAGCATGTTATTAATCTGCCCCACTCAATATGGCCGCCACTTGAGTGGGGCAACTCAGAATAATAACGTGCTGGATTAGTGTGATCCTAGATCCTAGTTCGATCAAAAAGTTTAACGATTAATCAAGAAATTCATCTTTAATTTCCACAGCCCTAATATGAAAAATATGGCTTTCCCTGGCACCAGATTGGATCATTGCAGTCTACACACCTTCATTGGGACAAACCAACAACCCCAATTAATTCACTGCAACAATTTTGGGATGTTAAGTGTGATACCTTATGTTTTACAGAGACACTCAGCTCTCTAGCAGTGTAATTTATCAGGTCCTGGTAATTGTGTGTGCTGGAGCTGCATTCATCACATGTATGTGAATGGTCAGCCTCTCACTCACAGGGCAGGTCAGCTTGTTAAACTGGGACAGACATTGGGAGATATTTAGCCTCATGCTGCCCATCACATGCTCCAGGGAGCGCTCAAACACAATCCATATACATTTTCCTGTGATGTCATAATGGGCGGCCCGCCATACAATCCAAGTACAATGTCATGTCTGACCGGTAATGGGTCTGGTCCTTTGTATCCCAACACAGGAGACAGCTAGAGATACCAAAGAACTCCCATCAACTGAGATCATATGAATTAGAATAACAGCTATCTCTCTCTCTCTCTCTCTCTCCCTCCCACCCTTCTCTCTCTCTGTCTCTCTCTCTCTCTCTCTCTCTCTCTCTCTCTCTAATCTAATATCTATCTATCTATGTATCTATCTATCTATCTATCTATCTAATATCTATCTATCTATCTATCTATCTACTATCTATGGTGGCACTGTATTTGTTTGTGGAGTGCAGGGGTTAAAGAGTGTCAGCAGCCCTCCTTCGATGCCAGGGAATATTATCTGGCTGGTGGCAGTTGTGTGCTTGGCATGAGAGGAGCATCTGATAATCGGATTGTGGCTGCCCCGGTAATCCCAGCCACCAGTGCCGCAGGCTGGCTCTCTCCAATATCACTAATGTCACTTGTATTGGCTGCATTAGACAGATGTTCAGGGTCTCTGTGTATCTCTGAATCTGATCTCCCTTAATACTTTCACTGGCATTAAATTCACAATCCACTCCTTTTACTTTTCCTGCAATCTGCCAGAGTGGTGAGGAGCTGGCTGTACATGGAGCTAGAGCTGACACACACACACAAACACTCTCTCTCTCTCTCTCTCTCTCTCTCTCTCTCTCTCTATGGGGGAAGAGGGGAGAGCAAGGGGGAGAGAGAAAAGGGGAGGGGGCTATGAGGGGAGGGGGAGAGGAAAAAAAGAGAGAGGGAGAGAGATGGAAAGGGGGGAGAGGGAGAAGGAAGAGAGAGAAAAAAGAGAGAGAAAGAAGAGAGAGGTGGAGAAGAGAGGGACATAGGAGGAGAAAAGGAAAGAGAATGGGAGGGGAGAGAGAGACAGAAAAGAGAATGGGAGGGGAGAGAGAGGAGAGCGAGGGGGAAGGATGAGAGAGTGGAGAGAGCGAGAGAGAAGGAGAAAAACATGGGAGAGGGGGAGGAATAGATGGAGAGATTTGGGAAAAGGGAGAGAGAAAAGAGATATACAGAAAGTGAGAAAAGTGTTTAAGAGAGGAGAAAGGAGGAAGAGGATAGAGGAGGGCAAATGGGGGGAATAAAAGAGATGGAGTGCAGAAAGACAAATATGATGATGGGGGGGAGGGGGAGACAGCAGCTAGTACATAAATAGAGAAATATAGAGAGAAGGTGACAGAAGACAGGGACAGAAGAAGGGAATAGTGAAATCAGGAGACAGATGAATGAGATGGGAATAATAAAGGAGAGAGATGTGGGAGGTAGGTAAGAAGAGAAGAGGGACAGACAGCATCAGAGGAAGGGGAAATGGGGGGAAGACAGTGATAGGAGAAGAAAAGAGAAGGACAGGGGAGAGTGCCAGCACCATTTAACTATTTCCTCACTGACACATCCTAAGTATCTATACAATCACTGCTGATGGATTTCCATTACCTGCTACCTGTGGTCGCCCCCATTCCTCCATGGATCTGCCAGCTGACCAGCAGCGCTATACGATCCCTATTGCTCCCTTTATGTTTGCCTCTGAGCCTTGAACTTGTGTGTGTATGGTAACCGCTCTCCTCTGCATTTCCTTCACAGTCTGACCCACAGAAATGAATCACATATGCTGCTCCGTCTCCTTATATTTCCCGATGTCTCCGGCACCATTGTCCGCTGCAGTCTCTGCAATGTGTAAAGTGGAAACACATGCAGGAAAAAGCCCATCCAAGGCACACACCATAATACCTCCAGTCACCTTCCTGCCCAGCTATGACTGTAAATTACAAGCCAGACCTTTTTCGCTGCTTTTATTTTTCTTTTTGTTTCATTTTCGGGTTTTTTTTGTGTTTAAGCTTTAGTGAATGTAGAATTTCCTGATGAACACGGGGGCGCATTTGGCTGAAATTCTATCATTTCCATGTGAGTGGACAGCAAGTGTAGGGATCAATGAGGAGCTGATCTATAAATCAAGCCCTGGTGTCAGGACAAATCAAAATAATGCTTCTATTATTTCAATCGATGCTATCGATTCTAATTTAATTCAATCGACCATTTGTATGCCCATTATGTGTGTGTCTCATAATAGACGAATTTTGGACTTTATTAGACTTTATTTAGAACAGATTATTTCTCATAAACACCGTCTTTTTTTTTTTCAGAGCCTTTACAAAGACTTCTTAACAAATGTGTGTATTTTTTACAGTAGAACTCCATCTGTCTGACATCAATAAATAATCCCTGATAACATTCCTAATCTATTTCTCTACATCTGAAATAAGAAGAGATTATTATTACAATTCTATTCAGGCAAAATCCCAGCGATCCGGTGTATTTATGGCATGAATTAAACAGATGCTGCTCAGTATTTTTTTTTTTCTTAAAATTCCAGGGAAATTCTTGAGGTTTTGAAGTCGTACAGTATTTAAATATAGCAGATTTCACAGGTGTCCCTCTCTAGGGTGATCCATGTAGACCGACTCAATCCTGGGCCAGACTGCTTGTGTTTGGAAATGTGAAAAGGGCCCTTCTATGAAGGCTGTGCGGGTTTTATGGGTCTGCACAGAATGTGCTCCTCATATACGGCCCAAGGGTTCATTGATAGCATCTGCTGAGTGTTGGCAGGGGTCACTGAGGGGTATTTAGAGGAACACTGTATATTACATATAAAAAAAACAAGATTGCAAATGTTGATTTTATTTTATGCTGATCTGCGGGTTTTTAAATGGCATCTATAGACACCCTTTCCTCTTCTGCTGGATCGTTATCACTATAGCTATGAAATAAATATTATGCCATATTATATGACCATTTTCTTTGTGCAAAATGTGCAGACATAATATTATTTGCTTTATTTCATTATTCTTATGACATTACAATATTGTACGTGCCTATTTTTACATTTTAATTATAATGCAAAGCAGAATTGTGTCGCCATCGCCCTCATTTAGAAATGTTCATGTATAAAAAAAAAATTTAAAACAACGGGTCATTTCAGATTTCCACACGTTTGGTGATTTTAAAGTTGACCCCAGAGATCGGTGCTGAGCTCTCCCCTTGTCTGCCTTAGCTGTAAATAATAGATTTCAGATTAGCTAATTAACGTACATTAATCACTGATAGAGGGGGAATAAATCAAAAGCTTTGTTCCAACTTTCAAACTCACCAGTTCGGATATACCTAGCAACTATCTCGACCAGATAGATACTGTTTAAATTAACTGACTGCAAAGTAAACCCTATCCACTTCAGTTTTTAAAAAATGAATATTCTTTGTATACATGTCATTAAAGTTTAAGTGCTTTCCTTCATTTACTGGGAAATGTCTTTATTACCAGTATCTCCAAAAAATGCCTTTATTTGTATAAGTACCTTCAGTCACGATTTATTCTATCAACACCTACACGGTGCATTCACTTATACACCAATAATTTAAGTAATGTGTTATATATAATAAGTTTAATACGTTATTTATGTGAACTGAATGTTACTTTTTTTTTTCTAAGATGATATTTAGAGGTAAAATAATAACAGCTACAAAAACACAACAATACCAGGAACTACACCAGCACTGCTTAATAGTAGACAAAAAAGCAATAAAAGAAAATAAATGTAAAAAAAAGATTTTAAAAAAAAAGGCAAGAAAATTAAAAAAATAAATATTAAAAGGAAATGAATAAACAATATTCTTTCTGTACTTTTCTGGCTTAAAAAAACTATTTCTGCACAATGGCTTCATTCGCTGCCCACCATACTGTACCTTGCAGATGCTGGCTGTGTGGTGCCCACTTCAGGGTCTCATGCCCCTCTCCATACAGTAGACTCCAATGTGCCTGGGGCTAGGAGTGCCTCTTCCTCCCTCAGCCATGAGAAGAGGGACGCATTGCAGCTTTGCCATTGACAGAGTAGTGCCAAACGCAGGTGGCTCTCTGAACCCTAACCACTTTTAATAGCGCTGCCTCCCCCATTTTAGTCAAGAACCTTGTAATTAATTTTAAGTTACCCGTTGCACCATATCATTAAAAAGGAAGGCAAAAAAAAAAGCTGCAGTCCAAACAGCGTCAGATACAAGCTGGATGAGACGACTGAGAGGAGCCCAATTTGCATACAGCTTTCTACTTTGCTGATTGTTACATTGCCAAGTGTGATATCTCTAATTACACAAGATTAATGTGGAGAAGGTCCTCCAAGGCTTATTCAAATTTATTTAAACACTGTTTTATCCCAATTTTTTTTTCCATCTCAGAGCTGAATTGCAGAGGCCAGCTTCAGTTTAGGAGCAAAATATCCTTCTTTTTTTTGCTGTCAATAGATGGAATGTATTTATATACAGACTCAGGAAAGGAGGTCTGTCAGCAGCATTGTAATCATTTCCATGATTTGCATATTTCCAGAGCTATACCCTGCTTTTTCTATATGTATGTATCAGATGGAATGTAGCTAGAGATTATCAGAATTATCTCATTTGTTTGAAGTGCCATCTTCATTAAGGGGCATGGCTGTCTCCTCGGTGAATTATAAGGCACTCTGGTACTTGTGGGTAAAATACAAGTTAAAAAACAAAACAGAGGGACTGCCAGGCAACACTTATGGAAATAATAAATCATTAGACTATTAAATAAAAAATAAATGAGGCTTTAGATACAGCACAGATACATTTTGATGGTGCAAAAGGAAATCCAGGCCTTCTCTGCTCCCCTTCTTTCTTTCTTTGCTTTCAATGTTCATTGAAAATATATTTATTAGTACAGATTAAAATGAGTATTAGCACAGCAGCGTTCGCATTTTGAGCAGCTTTAAGTCCAATGCAAGAGCGCCATCTAGCGGACACAATGTGTTAGAACACTGTACAGGTCATTGCTGCAGAAGCTTCATGTGGTCTCATGCTGTCTCTTGTGGATTTTCAGAGAAAAGCAGCTGAAAGTTCTTATTATATTTTGTGCATTTAAAGGTACCTCTTCCCTACTCAGCAATCCATTTATTCAGTTTAAACTGACCACACACATTAGAATCTGTGCAATCCTATATAGATTTATCAACAATTATGTAGTGAGAGAGCCTAGGTGATTGCATACATACAGCAGCGTCACCAGGCCAGGTGTCACCCAGTGTGGCAACCGGGTGTCACCTGGTGCTCACATCATTACGTTACATGTGATGTCATTACGCATGTGAATAATGAATGACGTCATGTGCACTTCAAGAGAGGAGGGGACGTTCATCTGACGGGATAAGGTATGGTGCCGGGACCCTTACTCTCTTGTGCAGCTATGAGGCTCTGGGTGCATAACCTAGTGCCCAACTTTTCAGAGGGGGTTACACCAAAAATACTGTCAGTCATTTTGGTGTCACCCCCTCTGACAGTGTCGCCCAGGGGGTGTTCACACCCCTCCCACACCCCCCTTGTGACGCCACTGCATACATATTAAATGCGTCATTTAGGTAGGTCCTTGGACTAGATTGTCAGTAAATCAAAAGTAAAGGTTTGAAAGTAGAAAATGTAAAACCTAAATAAATACATTTAGTTTGATAAATCAGTTTATTATTATTATTATTCAGGATTTATATTGAGCCAACAGCTTGCGCAGCGCATTACAAAATATGGGTAGACATTACAGTTACAATACAATTATAATACCGGCAGGTTAGGGTGGCCCTGCTCATAAGCGCTTACAATCTAGTAGATTACAAACTAATGCATTTTCTTTTTAACCAACTCCTGTTTCCACCTTTTTTTTGCATTTCAGTGCTGCTGATTTCCTGCAGCCTCTTTACAGCCCCCAGCGATGAATGCGTGGCATTTCTCACAACGGGTTTCCTGATGGTGACAACAGTGAACCATGCTTGCATATTGTGCGTTCAAACAGCCACTTGTAGTCTCCATCCAAAGTGTATTTGACAAGATGACAATTTAGGATTAAGGGGCAGGGATAGAGTGTTGTCACCCTATAACAGGAAGTGCCTGAACAACAACCTTCTTCGGGCATTCAGCAAGCAAATGCCAACTGCAAGTTTAAAAAATAGGGAAAATGACTTATGAAAATACATGAACGTGTATGTAAACTCTAAATATATATTTCAGTACGCTTGCCATCATTGTATAGATCTGATAGCCAGCCCAATAGCCAATTGACGGAGATTGCTAGCCTGGCTGATAACAATGCTGCTGTTGGCAGGGCAGTGACATAGGGAGTTATTTATACAGAAAATGTGTATAGCAAGGACATTTAGGGGATTGAACCATTGCTACTATAGGATTCCCAGTATATCAGTATATTCATTCCCAGTAGTGTTCTCTAAAATTGTTACATTGCTATCTCTTGTCTTTACATGTCTATGATCCTCAGCTCCATCTAGTGGCCAGAATGTGGTAAAACCCAACTACTGCCCATAATATTTTAAGCAAAACTCTCGATAAATTTTTTTGTTAAGGGCTCATTTGTGTCTAGGTTCAAAAGTAAAAAGTTATACTCACCCGATGGCTTGCTCTAAGGGCCGGTTCACACCACCTCCAATGCGTTCCAGCACAATTCGCTGCTGGAATGCACTGGGGCGCATCCCGGACGGCTTCCTGCATTCAGGGGCAGGAGGGGGCATGGCGGAGCGTTGAAGTCAATGGCACCGCAGCCCCCTTCCATACCAGAATGGGTGGCACACGCCTGCGTTCCAGTCCACTGCAATCTGTACAAAAAGTGCATTAATTAAACTGGTCCCTTCCACCTTGATCCTCCTCAGCTGCAGTGGTGTAAGGTCCCTGAGACATCACGTTCTATGCACTGTGTATAGGACATAGGGATGCTAAGGGACATACTATTGTTGCAGTGTAGGAGACAGGCAGGAGCGAGTGCTGTCATGGCTGGCCGGCTCAAAGGATTGGGTGAGTAAATCTTTGTAATTTTTGAACCTAGACCCTAATGAGCTCTTAAACCTTGCAGCACATGGGGTAGCCCCACTGCAAGGGTTAAACATTTTTATCCAGGGAACATTTGACCAGAAGAGATCCGATTTTGCCCCATTCTGACAACACCTGGTTAAATCACCCCGAGTGAATGTACATGCAGATTCGCTGAATAAATAGCTATGACATTTTTATATATAAATAAACCATTTGGCGTTGTCAGCCTGCAACAGGAAGTGCTGTTGGCAGGATCTCCAGGTAAGAAAATTGGCAACAGATTCACAAAAGAAAAAACTGCTTAAGAAAACTGTATAAAGTGAGGGATCATGGCAAGCATGCAATAAAATGGGTTTCCGTACACTTCAACAAGCATATACACTGAGTGGCCAGATTATTATGACCACCCCATCAGTACTTTGTTGGGCCGCCTCGTGACTCCACGAGATGACTTCGTTGGTCCACGAGATGTTGAAAGGTGATGCGAGGAATCTGGCTCTGCACTGTTGCCCTTCTGTTGTCTTGTACCAGTCTTGCCACTCTCCGTTCTGTCCTAACATTGACTAGTCGCTGACGGCCACAATTCTCACGTTCAGACCCAGATTTTCGGCTGACAGTCCAGTCTTTAAACACTTAAACAATGAGCCCCTCTTGAACATTTAACAAATTCTGCTGTTTTGCTGATACTCGCTCCATGGATCAGAGCGCCAACAATCATCCCGCGTTCAAAGGCTGTTAAATCGCGTTGTTTACCCGTATCTTCAGAAAACAATCACTTCTACTGTCGAGGTAAACAACCTGCTTCCCTATTTATAATGGTCTGGCCCTCTAGCAACTTCAGCGCGAAATTATAGCTAATTATAGCTAATTTGCCTACAAACGTCATGTGGTCATAATAATCTGGCCACTCAGTGTATGAGGTCTATCAGGAAGCCATGGTGACTAGCTGACTGTCTCCGGAGAAGCCATTCACACTTGGAGAAAGCACTGGAAACAAAAAGCACTCAGACTTATCTTTATTGTCGGCCTGGTTCTGACAGTTAAATATTTACAGAAATGAGAGATAGTCGGAATGACATTGTATGGAAGAACAGATTTTCACTTGGCACAGTCAGCTTTGTTTTAGCGCACTGGTGAGTGAGAATGTATAAATGGGCGATATGTTTATTTTACAGTATCAGACAGCTGTTTGCAGCTCCAATACAATGTAGAACTCTGTGCAGATGTGTCCAGCTCCGGCGTGGTCATGGGATACTGCAACATGCCACCGTGGAAACCGGTCAAATCAGACCACTGTCTATTGTGTATGGCCCCCTCCTGTTACCACACTGCTTCCAGACAGAAGGATCTCATTGTTTTTAAACCACATTTTTCAGAATGAACTAAAAGCTTTTGACTTGGGATTGCAAAGGCTGGGATTAAAAATGGAATCTGCATGAGCTTCGTGAATCATAAAGTTACTCAGTGAACAGGCGAATATTGGGCAGGGACACCGGCTTAGTGCTAACTGACTGGTGAACCCGGGGATAGGCACGGTGTTAAAGGATAAGTCCACCTTTTGCAAAATTAAAGAAATGCATATTTGATCATATAAAAAAATGCATTTCTTTCATTTTGCATTAAAGCCTGGAAAGCATTGCAACTGCGATCACTCGATCAGAGCTGCAGAGCTCAGGCTTCTGCACATTCTCATACAGGCAGAGTTCCGTACTGAGGTACAGAGTTTCAGTTAGGAGAGATGGGGAAGGACGGCTGGACTTCAAACTGCATGAAATCACCTCATACAGCATCCGGCCGTCCTCTTTCTGGTTAGAGCCGTCCTTATTCCCATCCAGCCGTCGTTCCCCATCTCTCCTAACTGAAACTATGTACCTCAGTATGGAGCCCTGCCACTATGAGAATGTGCAGAAGCCTGAGCTCTGCAGCCCTGATCCAGTGATCACAGTTGCAATGCTTTCCAGGCTTTAATGCAAAAATGAAAGAAATGCATTTTTTTATATGATCAAATATGCATTTCTTTAATTTTTGCAAAAGGTGAACATATCCTTTAAGGCTGGCGGGTTTAAAGTGGTCTTAAAGTCATAAAGCGTTTTACGCTATTTCAAAAGCTAAATAAACCAATTGCTATGGATGCTGTTTCTTGATGTTTAAAAGTATTAGCTTCCTGCAGAATCAGCTGGTGCCCTGATATCCTGTTTCAGGGTAGCTCCCTTCCTTTGCAGGGTCCTAAGGAGCCACCCTTGTGTGTGCTAGTAAGCTGTGTGTGTCCCCACAAACACACAGACACAGTAAGTAAGGCCAGTTACTCCCCTCCTTCCTTTGTCCCCCCCCCTTCCCTTTTCCGTGCTAGTAGATGAACAGCTCCTGGAGACTGCTCTGTCCCTTGTGATCTTGAACTCAACAGGAAGTTCAGGGAATCTGAGCTGAGAGAGTTGGGGCTGTTTGGAAGCATGATGACTGTAAGTGATTGGGCAAAATGTAAATAAATACTTTGCTGGGCAATGTTTAACTGTTTGATCTGGATTCATTATTGAGAGTTTAATACTACTTTAATGAAAGCATTGTGCAACACACTATTATATATTATAAGTTGGTAGCTATCGATAATAGAAATTCTATGTTCAACCCTCCATTGGAAGCAACATGATGAGGTGGGTTCTTGATCAGGCTGCTATTATTAAAGGACAATGGTACCTTTAGTACTGCTGTCCTTTATTTAATCTTCTCCGACCACCTTCCACCCCAAGTGCAGCCTGTCTGGAAAAGTAGCAGCCTTCTCCCTATTCAAGCGATATCCACTATCCGGCCCTGCCAAGTGCCGCACTTTCCAACAAAAAAGTCCCTGCCTGGCTCTCCTTTTGTGCCCATGGGTGAGCAGTACACATGGCACCCCCCAGCCATCCAGCAGAATATGGCTTACCCATAGCAATTATTGGGGGTGCGATACCCAGTGAGGACGTTTTCAATGCAAAGATCGTGTGGTGCTGGGGAGGGCTGCACAGTGAAAATAGTTGAAGTGGAGGAGGTAAGTATTTTATAGGACAGGGAGCACTCAGGGTGGGGGCATTCATTAAAGGACCACTGTATCAAACGTTAACTGATAGGGATGAGCAATGTAATGTCAACTATTTATTACTTTGACCATTTTTTTTGCCATCAGTGATTTTATGCCAAAGTAAGTTTTAATTCCAGTCACTGAGCTGCTGAGAAAATCTGCTTGGAAAAAAAATCTACTTTTTTTTTTTTTAGAGGAGGGGTGTATTAGAGGAGGGGTGTATTTGGGGTAGCTTAGTTTAATTCAATCATTCTATTTGTGATTTTTTTAAATTGTATTTTTGTATTTGATCATTATTTGTATACATTACTTTGTTTTTGTTATTTTTTCTTTCTGTAGAAATATTATAAAATAACGAGGCGCACAAGGGACTGCCTTTTGTGACACAAGAACTGACCCAGGATAGTACAAAGGAGCTTTCCTACCTCTCAGGGGCTATGTAAGGCCCGTTGCACTCTTATAAACCTCCAGAAATCAGCCTCCCTAAAGGCATTTTAACAAATTGGTGAAATATGGGGGGAATAAAAATTCTCAAGTTTGCTCATATCTACATTATTATCTACAGAATAAGACCCACTTACGTGTCTTGCTCTTGGGAAGAGGTGGGTACTTTCCATGCTGTAGTTTACAGCCAAGCAACCAAACAACAGCCGTCCTATAAACTTTCTTGTGCAGGTTTGATATCTTCATGGTGCCCTTTTTTTGCCAACAGCATAGCTCCAGCCTCATATTCTTGTATCACATGATGGGTAACCACATTCTTGCAGGGCACAAAATTGCATGATTCCGGATGCAGGAATGACACAAGAGCTGATCTGAAGCTGAACAATGCAACCCCTGGGCTTCTGAACACACCACAGCGTATACAATTTAACAAAGTTTTCAGATCTGAGGTCAAGGAAACTCTAAAAATGTCTCAATATTGACATTTTCAGCAGCATGGCTCAGCCCTTCCTCTCTGCAGAAATAGATCAATTGCAACTGTGATAAATTGCTGGCTGTTAACAAGTTGAAACTGCACTATGTCAGTGTTTGCTTTTCTCTCTGGAAAAGGGGATCATTCTTTGTGTGTGATTGTTTCATAGTAAACCTGTATAAAATCTGGACAGTTCAGATTGCCTTTTAAAAAAACCCACAAGGACAGGTTACCTCAAAATGTTTGTAGTCAGAACACAAATTTTCCTTTGATTTACCCATTGGCAGAGTTCCCCTCACTTCCTGTTAACATGACAACCCACTCATTTTGAATTTCGCATCGCTTTCTGTACTGGAGCCAGTGGCCATCAGGATGAGCAATGAGGGTGAATCTACCAATGGTGGTAACCAGGATGAATAGTGAGGGTAAATCTATCATTGGTGGTGACCAGGATAAATAGTGAGGGTAAATGTACCATTGGTGGTGACCAGGATGAGTAGTGAGGGTAAATCTACCAATGGTGGTCACCAGGATGAGTAGTGAGGGTGCATCTACGAATGGTGGTCACCAGGATGAGGGGTGAGGGTGAATCTAACAATGGTGGTCACCAGGATGAATAGTGAAGGTGAATCTATCAATGGTGGTCACCAAAATGAGAAGTGAGGGTAAATCTACCAATGGTGGTGACCAGGATAAGTAGTGAGGGTGAATCTACCAATGGTGGTCACCAAGATGAGGATAATTCCTCATATCTGTTCAGTCATATCTGTTCATCAGCCCAAAAATCTGTAAAAAATAAATCAAGGCAACCGGACTTGCTGTATTTTTCTTGAAGTCGTTTCACTAGTCATTAGACTAGCTTTCTGAATTGAGAAAGAATTGCCATAGGCACTTTCATAGGCACTTTCATAGGCACTGTCACCCAATGGGCATTCCCTGCCCCGCAGCTGCATGTAAACACTGCGTGTGATGACTTCACTTAGCTTACCTCATCCCTACTTCTAATCTTTCCACTTTCTATACAAATCTAAAAATGAAAGCTTTACTTACACTTCAAGTGAAAACCATATGAAAACAGATACAGGGAGTTAAAGTAATATATGCAAATCTGGACATTTGCTGTAATAGTCAAGCTTGGAACCACCTCTTAAACCTATACTTCCTGCTTATTGGCCCTAGAATTTGCTGTATGGCCTTACTGGCTAACAGGGAGGTTTGGGAGGGAATAGGAGGGTTTATACAGGAGTTTTCCAGGAAAAGTAATATGCTTATAACTTCGGCTACCTATATAACTGGATCTGCTAAGTGTTTTGATATGCAGTTTTTACTGAAGGTAGCCTTGGCCTATGGATTTGTTCTCATCATATTCTCAATGCAAATTGCATAGGTTTATGAGGTTGAGGCTTCAGGCTGAGATCAGTATAGCAGATAAGTGAGTGACATCTGATATAATTGAATCCCCTGTTGTATACGTGATGTAGTAGTCCATCCCTGTTCATTAGGGTGTCTTTATGTTGGTTGACCTCAGTGGCAACAGGCTCTCCTATATCATAGACTCTCATTAGGTGTTATGCATCTCGGGAGCAGTTCGCAGTTCACAAGGTCAAATGTCTTCCACATATCAATAAAAGGTTCTTGAACCCTATCCAGGACTGAAGGAATGGCATTTGTCACTGGAAGGAGAACAGTTGTCCTAGAAAGAATTGGGAAATCAATCTGATCAGATGGAGGTTAAGAAATGCAGGAAAGGTCAAAGCGTGCATTATAAAGCCGGGTCCCGACAGATGGAGAAAGGGATCTTGACCCAGAGCTGTTTTTCTTTTACAGGGCCAAGCAAGGCTGGTCATTCCTTTTGTTTATCCTTTCCTGTTGATAGAGAAAGACATGTTGCCTTCAATAGATATTATACGTAGCGGTGCAATAAAGTCAATCATTCTGCTACTGCAAATGACCAACAAGTGCCAGTCCCTTTCCCTGCTGTGCACTGCATGTCCATTCACAATATTATTTTTGTTAATATTTTTGCTCCTAATCTATACCATGATGTTTTTAGAACACATAATGCTTAAAATGACACGGGCGTAAAAAGAAAATCTTATTTTTAGGGGCTTTATATTAAAACAAATACTTACACTCAATTAACTGTAAAGTTTACATTGCAAGTTGAATGTTCCATAAGCTTAGGGAATAAAATGAAGCTGGTTTTACTTTGCATATCGTATCCAATCATGTGTTAGGAAAATGTAAAAAAAATAGAATTTTCAACATTTCTCATGATTGAAATTAACACAGCTTAATGTTACACACCTAGGTATGCATTCGCATTGCAAAGTGAGGATTTTCTACACCTTTAGGGCTTGTTTACACCATCTCCAGACCAGGTCTGGATGCTGGATATGCGTTTATGCGTGTTTTTAATGCATTTTTTAAACATTCTGGTGTTTTAAAAAAAACAAATTGGTCTTGCTTGGGTTGAATCGTGTTCCAGTGCATTCTGTTGCGAACAAAAGCACGCTGCTGTCCTTTTAAAAAAAAAAGCTTTGGAACTGAACGCAATGGCATGAACAGGCCTCATTCAAAACCATCGGAATTACTGTGTATGTGTTTTCTGGTGCGGATAAAAACACACATCAGTCTAAAGATAGTGTAAACCAGCCCTTAGTGAATTAACCACAATCATTCATTCTTTCATGGATGTTGGTCATTATTGATTACACTCTGTAAATCTGTCATTATAGTTGTCACCTTCACATTGCAGCTTTTAGCAATAATGTGATAGTGTGCACTGTGTATTAGCACATCATGGCAGACTTACCTGCCATAGTCTCCAGCACTGCACACCTCTCTCACCGGCACTCCCATCTTTGTCCCCGATCTTATACCATACTGGAATGCAGGAAAATGACATATTGAAATACAGGGGATTGCGGTACCGCGCGCCCACATCGGGCGAGACGAGAGGCATGCATGTGGTAAAAAAAAGTAAAAAATTCCTTCCTGACACCATTCTGCAATCAGATATTTCCATGTTCAACACTGTCTGGTGTTTTTTTTACTCATAAAATGTTAATATCTAGTAATATTCTGTGCACACGGCAGTTGCTGTATCTCAGTATGACAAGCCTGTGCACTGAGCTGCGCATGTGCACCTCAGCCTGCAGGGAAAAAAAAGGTTTGCTAGAAGCTTTTATGGTAGAAGAGACTTACACTGTGCCTTTTGCCATAGAAAGCAAGCCAATCAGCAATTCCTTTTTTTCTCTTCCCCTTTAAAAAAGCAGGTCCAGCTCCTATAGCCACCTTCTCTCTATAGTTGCCCCCTCACTAGTTTACCCATCCATCTCATTCTCCAAGGTGAATAACACCCAGCACCATTCAACCAACCTTCTGTAAGTCCAGTGTGGGAGTTGGCACTTGACTCAACTTTAACCTAACCCTGAAAATCAGAGCTGCCAAGTGTCCCGTTTCCTGCAGGACAGGCCCAGGATTTTGGACTGGCTCCCATTGTCTCCTAATTCCTATTATTGTCAACTTTCTTTAGTAACTAAGCCCCATTGAGTACTTTTTATGTGATAGCAGTAGGAATTGAATGATTGCATTTGATTTGACACATTTTTTGACTTTGAGAAAGTATAACCATATAGGTTATGGTGAGAAGGAACTAAAGCAGTGGTTGTCAACCTGTGTAACCTCAGGACCCACATTAGTCCTCGGTCATTAAGTTACGACCCAAATTGCATTGCAATGGAACGCACGGCATTGTGGTACAGCGCATTACGCTGTGGGCAATCAAACTGTGGGTGGGAGGTGCGTTTGGGGTGCCATTCAAATGAATGACAACGCAACACACCTCCCGCACCAGAATGTGCAATAGGTGCAATTGCGTTGTGCAGTGCACTAATCTCACAGGACTGTGTGATTAACGCACTGTACTAGTGTGAACAAGCATTACCCTGATTAACATAATACTCTTATTTTCCAATGTGACGCCTCTGACCTCTGCCTTTAGGGAGTGTTAGTTCTAACTACCGACATATCCCAACTGGACCTACATTCAGTACAGTCCAAGCACTTGTCTCAGTCAAAGCCAACACATAATATATGACCAGAGATACAGGCAGGAGAAATGGCATATGATTTTATGTCATTCACCATCACTCCACTCCCTCGTTCACATTCCAGTAACCAAGACAGACAACTCTACCCGGATTTTAAACTTTAGAGTGCATTGGTGGAAATTGAATATGTGTTGATTACAGCAAATGTTATATGGCACTGCTTAAAAATGAACTTCAGCAGTCAATCAAGAAATATGCATATTAAATAAACAAAAGGACTTAATAAACAGATAGATAGATAGATAGATAGATAGAATAGATAGATAGATAGATAGATAGATAGATAGATAGATAGTAGACAGATAGATAGATAGATAGATAGATAGTAGACAGATAGATAGATAGATAGATAGTAGACAGATAGATAGATAGATAGATAGATAGATAGATAGATAGATAGATAGATAATAGATAGATAGATAGTAGGCAGATAGATAGATAGATAGATAGATAGATAGATAGATAGATAGATAGATAGATAGAAAGATAGATAGATAGTAGACAGACAGATATATATAAGATAGACAGACTTTATTTTTAGTCTTCTATTAGGATTGCAGCTCCCGGTGGATTCGCTGTGTTGCATTGTGAGGTCAGCGAGTGCTCATCAATCAACAGTTGGTCCGCTCACAAAACCTCGCCGCAGTTAGTTGATTGATACTCTAAAATTTTGGCCACTGCGATGGTCAATCACCGAGCTCTTCTATTCAGCTTCATCATCTCCCTATTCTTATAGATTATTTCATCATGAGAACACAGATGAAAGAAAAAAAGTGTGAAATCATATGACAGGTTTATATATAATATGTGTGATTGGGATTGTACGCTGCAAATCAGTGTACGCTTCTTACTACGTTATCTTTGTGAGCGAGGAAAGTTCTGGAAACATTTTTCTTCTACTAAATCAAAAGGCTGCTTATCTGTAATGATGACATACACAGACACAGCATTGGTGGTGGTCTCTGGGCATAAAGAAAATAGATGCAAACCCTAACTGGATGATATTTCATTTGATGAAGTAAAATAATCGCCGAAGGTTTTTTTCTCATAAAATATAGTTTCCCCTTTTTTAGTAATTTGTGTCCCTGAATGCATGCACTCCCTCAGCATTGATTGCACATCTTTGGGCTGGCTTCCTGATAGTGACAACAGGGGACCATGCCTGCACAATGCCTATTGTCACAGCTAGCGCATTCTCTATGAGTGGTGAGACCCTGCCATAAGCTGCCATACATGTCCCTCACCTAAGCTTTGCGGTCTATTTATAGGGCTCTTCACCCTATGAATAACTATGAACATATATTCTGTGCGGATATAACGTTCTTTAATTGTTTCTTTACAAGGCAATGTACACTATATTGCCAAAAGTATTGGGACACCCCTTCAAATCATTGGATTCAGGTGTTCCATGACATTTCCTTGCTACTAAATATTCCACGGTCAACTGTTAGTGGTATTATAACAAAGTGGAAGTAACTGGAAACAACAGCAACCCAGGCAGGAAGTGGTAGGCCACGTAAAATGACTGAGCGGGAGTCGTCGCATGCTGAAGCGCACAGTGCGCAGAAGTCGACAACTGTCTGCAGAGTCAATAGTTAAAGACCTCCAAACTGTGTGTGGCCTTCAGATTGGCACAACAACAGTGCGTAGAGAGCTTCATGGAATGGGTTTCTGGGTTTGGTGGTTGCCAGGAGAATGGTACTTGCCTGATTGCATTGTGCCAAGTGTAAAGTTTGGTGAAGGGGGGATTATCTGCACAGGGCAAACGTTCACAGACATTTACATGGCTGTTCGTATTGTGCATAAATAGACCTCTTAGTATTGCAGCTAGACTGTAGTGAGCCTGAGCTCTAACTGTTGTTGTTTCTGTGTCCATTGGGATTTGAAGGACTATATGAAACTTCACCAGAAGTGCTTCAACGCTCAACACTAGGATTTCCATTATATTCAATGGTGCCCATTCACAACTGAGTGTAGTGTTGTTTGAAGCTTGAAGCTCATCCCTTGAAAAAGTACCTGAGCTTCTTTTAGACACGTTGCAAGGAGGACCAAGACAATTGCATTGAGGGGCTTAGGAGGGGGGCTGGGCCACTTTTGACTTAACCACTTAAAGACCGTGGTGTTACACCCCCTTCCTGTCCAGGCCATTTTTCAGTATTTAGCGCTGCGGTATTTGACTGACATTTATTCCGTCATGCAACGCTGTACTGAAACAAATTTTACACCATTTTTTGGGGACAGACAGAGATTTCTTTTGGATGTATTTACTCACTACTGGGATTTTTTTTACTATATAACAAAAAAGTACCCTAAATCTTGTAAAAAAACCTGTTTACCTACGAAATGTTATAAAACATTTATTATCACCCCAATTTTTTGGTAAAATATAAAAGACGGGGTCACTTCGGGTAGATAGACATCAAACATGTCAAGCTTTAAAATTGCGCGCGCCCGTAAAATCTCAGAAAACGACCACACCCAAAATTGGCCATAAGCGACGCTTTAAAAGCTTTTACCACTCATCAGTTTAGTGTTATCAGTGATTAATGGACCTAAAATTTGCTCCTAAAATTGCTCTCACTCCGATGTTCGTGGCGATATGTAACATGTGTGACGTAATGGGCACAATTGTCGTTTTCGCACGTTGATGCACCTGATGCATGTTTGGGGGGGGCGTTGGGGGCGGAGGACTTTAAACATTTTTTTGTGTTATTTTACATTTTTTTTTATTTGTGACAATTTTTAGCTTCTTTATTTTTTTATGCTTTCATTTTTTTAAAACTTTTTTTTTTTACACTTAACTTTATTGTTATCACATAGGGGACTAAGAAATTACCTATGTGATAGCCAATTTACATAGCAGGTCCTCTTTATGAAGTCATCAGGGGTCTCTAAGACCCTTAATGTCACCTAGGGACCCCCAGAGAAGCTGATGAAAAGAGATCTGCTTCACCAGCTTCTCACCGGCGTTCTGTTGCTGGAGAGTGACACTGAATGCAAGAAGTGATGTAATATACATCACTTCCTGCATTCAGGGACATAGAAGAGATCAAAGGGAGATCGTGTACTGATCTCCCTTTGATCTCCACTGAGAGCGTCACCATGCTGGTCCCAGCCGCACCGGGCACCTGGGATCTCGGGACTGGCAGCGGCGGCGCTGATGCCGGAGGTACGGGGGGGGGCGCACACCTGCAGCTCCTGCAAGCGATGATCGCTTGAATGTAAACAGCCATCGCTGGCTGTTTACATGCTGACAGTTTCCCCGCTTGTGACCACGCTGAGCGCCGCATACGAGCGGGGAGAGGGGCAGGACATCTTAAGTCGCCCCTCCCGCTCCTACAAGACTCCCGTCCGACCGTTCACGAATGGCCATGGGCGGGAGGTGGTTAAATATGTATGTGTAATTTAAAGCTAAACTCCACCACAAATAGCCAAAAGCCACTCTATGTGCACATATGCCTTTGGACACCCAGGTATTACCTTTTAAAAGTAGCTGTGACATCATCACTGTGCTGTACATAGCCTGTGCAGAGAGCAGAAATGTGGGAGGGGCCAACTACAGACAGCCTGCATAACACTACAGGGGCAGAGACAAGACCAGTTACCCTGCATATTATGAGAGAGCAGCAGTGACTAGTCTTTATTACAGGAAGCCGGAAATGTTTCCTTCACAGATCTGGAAGAAATACACAAAGCTCACCAAGATTGAAGTAAGAATACAGACGACTCTTGTATTCAGACAGCATTTGCTTATCCCGGAGTTCAGCTTTAACTTTATTTATCAAAACATTTTATAAAATCCGTGCCACTTGACTCTGAAATATTGCCTGAAACACACTATAAACTCTTATGTAAACGTGTTCACAATGTCCTCCGCACTTTAATGGCTTACCAATAAAATAGTACTTTTATTGCGGCCGCAATCACGCATAACTTACATAAGGCTGTAACAGCCAGGAAATATTTTGACGTTTTATTATTATGCCTGCAATCATGTTGTTAGGAATCCAAGCTAAAATAATAAAATATATATAAAAAAAGGAATAGTATATTGATTACTGGGGATTTAGCCAAATCAGACACAATGCAGACTGTGAGCAGGCCAAGCTGTTCAGACACTATTGATCACATAGCTGTCCAATTACCGCCTTTGGTAATGCAAGTGGTTGGTAGTGAGAGGCTAGAGGTTTTCAAGCTGCAGGTGGGTAACATGATGCAGGAGAATGAAAAGAAAGGAGCCTACTTCAACCCGTCCTCTGCTATCAACACCCTGCCGGCTTCTGCTCTAATGTGAAATGTCTGCACTTAAAATGCGTTGCCGCGGCCTTATCAGAATCAGCATAAACCATGTTGTGTGGATTGGCATTCTCCAGCTCAACAAGGTGCGCTTGCTGTTTCTTCATAGTTTAACACTATAATGATCTCCTTCGCCCTGTCCCTCAATGCCATCGCCATTATTTTACATTGTGATGAGTATTAAACTCTATGATTTGCTCTTGTGTATTATAACACCGTCATCTGATCGCTCAGAGCTCTATTATACTAATTATGGTGACACACACAAAGTCGGCAATTTGATTTGTCGCCTGCCCTGAATAAGTAGACCTGTTTAGCTAGGATGGCCATATCAGCTGGGGCTCGGAGTCCGATTGTGGATTTCAGTTTGCAGCTTTATTAAAAAGAAAAAGTAATATTTTAGTTATAGGTGAAACCTGGGGGGCTGAGTAAGACCCGGACTACACTAAGGGGTGTATTTATATTTTTAAAAAAACCCCACACATAACATATAGGGGCGTAGTTATAAATGATTTGCAGACTCATTTGTCCTGCAAAACTGCAAGTACGTCTGTTCTGTGCAAATGGAGGCAAAATACAATTGCACGTAGCCACACACACACATTGTTTGCCTGATGAAAGGACCGTATGTAGCCCTGAAACGTCATATGCTTTGTAATAATGTGAACGTGCATCAATAAAAAGATGTATTGATATCACAGTTGGAGTGCCTGTGACTCTTCATTTTCTTCCTATATTAAGTCGAAGGTAGTATCAGTACATACCACATTATGGCCACTAGATGGAGCTTAGGAAATAAATACGTATTTTCTATGCTCCTCAGCTCCATCTAGTGGCCACATTACAATTTTCCCCCTAATATTACATTGGATTTTATTCGCACAGAACGAATGTACAAGCAGTTTCGCAGGACAAATAGGTCTGCAATTTTTTTATAAATACACCCCTATATGTTGAATACTCCCCCAGTGATAGCTCCCTTCCAAACTGTTATATTGTAACATCATTTTAAAGCCTATGTCCAAGGAAGAAATAAGGCTCCCCTTGCAGTGGGGCTGCCTCGGCACTGCAAAGGTTAAATGCTCCTTTAAAGGACAACTATGGGGTCAGGGCTTTTCCCCATAGTTCTCCTTAGGGTAACGGGAGGACACAAACTAGCATCCTCCCGTTACCCTAAGCTCAGTATACCGCGAGCGGGAAGGGGGGAATCCAGCCCCTCCCCTGTCATGGCAGAGAGCCGTGACAGGATCGAGAGGTGAGCGAACGCCGGTATGTGTTCGCTCACCTCCCGATCTACTGAGCCGTCCTGTGACAGTCTCATTGTCACAGGTCGGCTAGAACTATGAGGTGATTGAAAAGCACTCACCTCATAGTTCTCCTTTAAGTCTTGGGTATTGCAAATAAAATTTGTACTTACCTGATCCCCACATCCCTGGCAGCCGGCCCTCACCTAGTCTCCCCTATGCTCTGGCCCCTCAGTATCCTCCGGTATAACTCAGGACTATGGGTACTACATTGTACACAATGACGTCCGCAGCCTCAATAGGGAGGAAGTGGCTGCGGCTGCCAATACTGTAGTCTGGAGTGAGCCTAGTGGAGTAGGGATCATGTATGTATAAGTCCTTTATCCTGATAATATAGACCTAAATAAGCACATAATCCTTGCAGTGCTGGGGCAGCCACACTTCAAGGAGAGGTTTATGTTTTTCCCCGAGCTCATCTTTAAAGTATGTTTATCCTTTTAATCTGAATGGCAAGCAGACATCTACACAAATAAATTACACTCATGGGGGCAGTCAAATATTTACCTGCAACATAATCTGTACTTCTGTCTATCCAGACCTAAGATTTACACCGCCCTTCCAGACATCAATGCTCTTCAGCAGTTAAGTAGTACAGCTTGGTCGCCAGCCTGTGATTGGACAGTGAAGGATCAGCAGCACTCTGATGAAATCATCCCTCTGTTCAGTCACCTGTTCACATGTTACTTGTCAGCATATGTGAATGCAGCTGAGCCTGAATGGCTTTTGCTTTTCCTAGTCTGAGCCCTAATGGACGAAGTATTACAAGAGGATAATACTGGGCCAAGTTTAGTACAAATAGATTTATTGCTGCAGCTTCTGTGAGAAGCTCACAGTGTGCGGTGAAATCAGGCTAAGCAATTTCCTGTACAAGTGTGCAAGACTGCTTTAAGGCTTAGATTATTCGGGTAAATATTAGGGTAAGTAAAGTGGTAAAGTGAATCCAAAGGTAAAACTTTTTAATTTGGATTGAATTGTTGTGGAGAAGGATTAGACCCTCTTTCTGGTTTTATTTTTCTGTCTGTGTCCCCGTTATGGAGATTCACTGAAAGTGAGAGAAAATCCCAAATCTGAGTTGTTGCCACAACAGAAATAAACGGTAAATCTTCCAATGTGGACACTTGTCCCGGTGACAACTGTCAAATCCATCACTCTCTATCACATTGGAGAGATTTCTTTTCACTTCCTGTTCCACTCTGGATTCCGTAGTCAGATGCAGATTTTTTGCTCTTTTGGGGGTTTTTTACGGACCTGGACACAGGATTTATGCACCTGTGTACATGTTCCAATTGCGAACAATACATTTGCGTTCAGATCTGTAAAAAAAAATTCTTTGCATTGTGCTTTTTTTTCTGTGCACGAGGCCTAAGCATTTCTGTAATGTTTACATGCAAACAAGTGTATATTGCGAATGTGCACTATTGGTTGCTAGGAAGCTAGGCGACTCATGCCACCTGCACCCTAGCAATGATGTGAGCAGAGCTAGTGCTTCATTTATATATCACATGGTGTTCTTGTGAAATGAGTTTACCATCACGGCCAGTGAGAGGAGCCATTTTACCACTGGCCATCAGAGCAGACCTGATGGGTAACCACAACACCCAGCCAGGCTGGTTATGCCCCCTTGCTCCTTCTGCCAGGCAATGAAATTATATATGAACAGGAAGAGGCTCCTCCCATTCCTTGCCTGGCAATCAGTTCCCCATCAGGTCCACTTTGACGGCCAGTGAGAGGAGCCGTATTTGCCTGTGGATATTTTAAAACAGCTCCTCCTACTGGCTGTCAGAGCAAACCTGATGGGGAACCACAACACCCAGCAACATTCAGCAACACTGGCTCTGCCCCTCCCCCTGGCCAATAACATTGTATACAGACAGAGAAAGGCTTCTCGCATATACACCCTGGCAATAAGTTCCCCATCAGGTTCGCTCTGATTGGTCAATCTAATTACCGCAAGCCATCAAAGCCTACCTGATGGGGAACTACAGCACCATAAACCATGCTGACATCACCCCCCAACTTTTACATGTCGGCTCTAAATAGATGGGATTTTCATCTGCAGCCACGCTGACCCGAACCAGCAAATCCGTATATGTAACATGCACATGTAGTTAAAGCCCTACCCCAGCTTTTGTGTCCCCTATACATATTTTTTTCCTGCAGTCATCTAGCCAATCCAGTGACATCACAGCAGCTTCCTGTTCTTACTCTGGCGGGGAAGGGGGTGGACATTCTTCCTGGACTGAGCAGCATTCGTGTAAAGAATACTGTGGGCCCACCCTGTGTGATGGTTGAACTGTTGATCCACTTTACCTCCTGCAGTCTTCAAGCAGGTCACATGATGTCCCAGTTCCTTTCTTTTGTCCTCTGGTGGTGGTGGGTGGTCTTTTCTTTTGGACACAGCAGCACTTCTTGTACTTGCCCCCTGGGCTAAAAGTTGCCAGTCAGCCCCTGCTGTGAGTCCTGTGAAGATGCACCACCAGGAGGTGCGTCCATGAAGGCCTGCACTCCCAGCAAATGGGTCTGTGTGACTCTGGTCGTCATTTATTCTTAAAGAGGACCAGTGTTGGAATGCATAGCGGTCAGTCTGAGTGGGACTGTGTAGGAGGTGACTACTGCAGCAAAAGCAATTTAATATTCATTTTTTAAAGCAGGAATAAAGGTTTTATAACATGAAAAACACTTTGATTGTTCGGTCTGCATCATATTAATATGGTGCACACACATGCAGTTTATTAAATAAGCCCCGGAGACACTGGCCAGTAGGCCATACCGGTACTTGTAGCTAACAAGCTGCATGGGCAGGGATTGAACCCTTTGTTCCTTCACGGATACATGAATATTTCTCATGTATAATAGGCAATGTATTGTTTTAGCTTTAAAGGCCTAAAGGTAATAAATACAATGAAGTTGATTCTGCAGACACACTGCGGATGAGTGAAATCCTGGCTTTGCCTTATTGCAAAATGATGTATTGCACATAAGCCGGATAAAGTGAGCCAGCATGAAATATACCCTTCCCGGTGACTTATGACTGGGCTGAAGTCACAATACGTACGTAAGCGGTTTCATAGCAGCCAGCTCAGCCAGTGAGATTGTGGCTGGTGGGGAAAAGCCTATAGATAGCGCTATGACATGGCCGCATTAGCTTGATTAACAGCTGCAGGAAATTACTTCACCTCTTCTTTGCTAGCATCTATCAACAAGAAGGTGCAAGGAAATCCACACTGCATATCGCTACTATACCTTTCAACATTTTATGACCCAAGTGAGAAATGCGGCCTTAGCAATATGTAGCAAGAGAAACAATCATATAAAAGGCTGTAAATTTATATGATTTGGAGGCAGAGAAGTGGCAGGAATCATATCTTTAAATGTATGCAGCTGTGATAAACCAGGAATAAGTTTTATAGTTTTTGACCCAGAAAACCCACAATTCCAGTAAAAAAAGAAACTCAATTTAATTCCAGAGTTATTGCCGGAGTAATAATAAACTAGTCCATATCCTCAGTATTTGTAAACTGATGTTAAAGCAGGAACAGAGAACATTGTTATGATAATCAGATTTAATAATGAGATTAGTTTAGGGCGACGTGTTGGTGGACATTGACTGTTCTGTCATTTAGGTAACACCTGCCGCAATATGCAGTTTATTCCACAGAGAAGGTACTACTACAGGCCAAGTTCCTCCAAGCCATCTTTTCAGTTAGGGGTGGACTCTTCCGGGTTGTATCACCTATTTTTGTTTCAGTAAAGGTTTATTGAAAAGTTTACAAACTGTCAAAAGTGTTTGGATTATGAATATCACAAATGATATTGAATTATGATCAAGACACTAACAAAGGTAATAAACATTAGGCCAAAGCCTCACAACTTACATCCATTGTTAATATTGGAAAGTTTTTTCGTTCCGTTACGAACATTCATTATATTGACGTTAAAAAGCAAAGTACATTTGTTAATATATTGGAGTTGATGGTAGTTTTTTTTTTTTTATCCGAAATACGAAGTTCGGATCCGGAATCATTTTGGTTGACCAATCAGAGGTTTTCTCTTCTGCTGCTGAGAGTTGCATTACAATACAGGCAGGAAATACGAAATTCCGTTGACGTATTTTCGTACCGTTCCGAACATTCGTTATATATTGAAGTTAAACAGCAAAGTACATTTATATTGGAGTTGGTGGTAGTTTTTTTTTATCCGAAATTCGGATCCGGAATCCGTTAACGGAATTCGTATTTCGGATAAAAAAACAACTACCACATCGACTCCAATATTAACAAAGGTATTTCTGCTTTTTAACTTCATCATAACGAATGTTCGTACAGTTACGAAAATGTGCCGAAACTAACGAAAATTCGTATTTCGTACAAATCCGAATTGAGTTTCGGACACGAATTACGAATATTCCGAAACGGAACACATTTTTTGACGGCGCACAAGTCAAGTTGAAAATCACAGATACTGTATACTTGATTGGTGTAGAGCCTGTTAAAAAGTATAACCTAACAGGTTATGGTGAGGTGGGCTGAAAGAAACCAAAAATCCCTCCACTAAACCAGTGTGAAGCAAATGAAAGCCTGCCAGGTCCTCCATGCTGTGCTGTGTTCTGGATGTATAGTTAGCCTAGGGGCACAAATAAATTATTTGCAAGGCTGCATCCATTATTCTAGAATAAGAGATAATCACCCTTTTTAGGAATTCATAATGCAATAAGACATGTAAATACTTTGGAAGGAATTGATCATATCCAGAGCAGACAGAATCTGGAGCAATTACCCACAGTAACCAATCAGCTTTTCTCTTTGATTTGCTCAGTCAAGATTATAAAATGAAAGAGAGAAGCTGTTTGGTAGCCATGCACAGCTGCTCCAGATTCTGTCTGCTCCAGTTTTGATAAATTTCCCTCTTTGTGAAGGTTCTCATGCAGTGGCTGCTGATATCCTGGCCAAACTATTGTGGATGCAGGTGGTGCAGTTCTCCCTGGCCCACAAGGATGGATGAGGTCCAGACTCCAGGTGTTCTTAAACACACAGTGGAGAATTATGCACTACCATGTGTTTTTTTCTGTGCATGAGTAAAGTTTTACTGACCCCAGCATTAAACGGAGGTCATTGGAAGACTTATCACATGCAGAGACAGTGGATGAAGGTTCCTGTTCATACATGAAAAAGTAAAATGATGACTCCCCACCTGTTTATGGCCCTCATAGCCCAGAATACATTTCTCTGCTCCTAAACCTCATACGGGTTTGTAAAATGCACAAGAAATAATTAGGAAGCCGCTTTCTTTTCAAATCCTCCATTTTATTCCCATTTGCCCTCCATCCCTGAATATAACAAAACAAGGAGAAGAGAATACCATTTTATAGTACAAAAAAAGGTTACAAATGTGTTACATTTGACCGTAAGCACACAGTTTGTCATTTTAACAACTTTAAAAGGAAATGTATAAGCTTAGCTTTGTTGAACAGGTTCACTTATTGTACCAATAACTATAAAATTAAAACTGCTATCATACAGTATCAGCAAAGAGTCTGAATCAGAAAAATACATGTATCAAAAGTCTGGAATACTTAAATGAATTGCCATAAAATACTTTAGAGCAGACCATTATCCTACATGGCTATAAAGACTGGAGAGAGAATTTACTAGTTGCAGACCTACGTTTAGCGTATCTTCATTGACTTGTGGCATCAATATTAGAAGACAACTGATAATTCATTTGTGTCCATTCTCTACCACATTTTACATACTGTTTTCAATGTTATTATTGCCATATTCATCTTAGGCTTTGTATCCGATGCCATTAAACTGGATTTCAAACCCAACTTTCAGCAAAACTAATTTTAGTGCTCACTGTGTCCTTACTGGGGAGATTTCCCCTCGCTTCCTGTCTATTGAACGGTTAGAAGACAGAACACGATGTGAAGGCAATATTTTTAATCAGACAGATAGTGATAATTTGCCTTTTTATTTGCAGACAAAGTTGGAAGGACTCGAACCTTTGTTGGAGTTTACATTTTGTCTGTACCCTATTTGGGAAGCTTTTTCCTCACTTCCTGTCCTGTCTGATACTTGTAACCTAGTGGCAGGACAGGAAGTGAAGAAAAATCTCTGTTGCTGTGTCTCTGTGCTGGACATTGTATCCTCACTTCCTGTTGTTTGATGGGAAGTCTTCCCAATGGGGACACAGCGAGCAGTAAAATTGGGTTTTGGCTGGAGTTGGGTTTCTAAAAGTGCAATGTTTGATCCAGTCCCTGTTTTTATTTCATATATTTTATTTTGTTTAAAAATATAAAGTTAGACACCATCTCTTTATTTTGGTGAGAGTTTGGATTTGATACCTGTTTAATTTGTAACCATTTGCGTTGTTTTGAGTTGTGGTTAGCCCTTCACACAGGCAGTTTGTATGGAAGAATCCGCCGACATTAGTTGTGCTGTTTAGTATCAGGACTGTTATAGAAAAAAGAAAAAAGTGTAAAACAGCTTATGAATGAACTCCATGTCTGTGGAGAGGAAGGTATAGAGCCTAAAGTATAGCTGCAGCTTGTAACATTCACACTTATGTACATCAAAGTATTCAGTTGTTTCCAGTTCTGCAAAGAAAATGCAATATGGGACCTTTATGTAACATCACAATTATTTCGGGGTAAGTACAGATGACACTTGGCAGTATTCTTCTATGGAATGTCAGCTATGTTGGAAAATATAATTCTCGCTTAATAATCTGTTCAGAGCCTGACAAGTTCCTGAAACATTTACATCCATTATTGTTGTTAAATCACTGTTGAAGGGAATGCACAACGAATGCTGAACACTGGAGCACATGCTCATTTTCGGAGCACCACACAAGCCGAGTTAAGCAATACAATCTGGTCACCTCCCCACCCCCGGCCTGTGACTGGACAGTGAAGGAGCAGCAAAAGACTGATAAGGCCATCTCGCTGCTCTCTCCTTCTGTTAGCATGCTCCTGGTCAGGGCAATTGATTGACTCCAAGTGCTGCCCCTCCTTGTCTCAGTCTGAGTGTTGCTGTACAAGGATTGCAAGAGGCTGAAATATAAACAAATTCAGGTATTTATACAAGGAGCATTTGAAATATGTTTAATGATGTTTTTTTGTTAATGCAAAACTACATTTATTGGTGTTTTTGAATGTCTGCCTGGAGTGTGGCCTTAAAGCGCATGAGCGTTCACTTCAAATGTCCAGAGCTGTGTTTTATCCCTTGCACGATTGGATGTTTGAAGTACATGACTCCACATCACTGAACTCAGTCAGGCCTGGGGTGTGTTGACCCTTGCAGGCTCTGAACAGTCCCTCTGTCTGCAGGGTCCTATACATTTTGTAGTAGCTGTATATTCAAAAGTTGGCGGAGACCTTCAATCACTTCATAGCGTCACTCTACATTTACGTATTGGCAGGTTTTACAGCGTTCATTCGTCACATGGCAAAATCATGCCATGTATACACAAATATAATAGTATTTAATGGTAGTTGTGCAAAGCCCATAGCATAGACCTTATGGGGCGGGGGGGGGGGGGGGCTCTTCCTGTTCACCGTGTTTTTTTTTGGGGGGGGGGGGGGGGGGGGGGGGGAGCATTCTCTGTACAGATGGAATCATAAAAGACTGTAATTAATTTTGTAATTGAATCATTTTTGTACCATCGTCACTGAAATCAGTGTTTGATCAATGCGTTATTACAAGTAACCATTATCACTGTGGTAGAGAATATGAAGAGAGAAAGCTGTAGACCAATATCCAGCGTAGGTAAACTTTATTCCATAATGATTACAGCTTCCAACATGCCGGAATTCCCAGCAGAGTCAACACCCACCACTGACGCATTTCATCCTTATGGGCTTAATCGTAGAGATCTGTATGATTAAGCCCATAAAGATGAAACGCATCAGGGGTAGGCGGTGACTGGGAGGGGAGTTCCAGCATGTTGGAAGCTGTAATCATTATGGAACAAAGTTACCCATGCTGGATATTGGTGTGCAGTTTTCTCTCTTCATTTTCTGTTCTGGTAGTGCGTGGATGGCTCCTGGCCAGCACTCAGAGATACCAGGGCTGTGGAGACCAATACCAGATGGAGCAGTGATATTCTCTTTGGTTGCATTATTACTGTGGTACATAGGACATCAGGGAAAAAAAGGTTTCCAGACTCGGACTTGAAATGTTTGTAAACCCAACAATGGACTTCTCCTATTTGCGCCCTTTTGGTCTGATGAATACCCAATGATAGCCTTTTGTTATATCTGCTCCTTAAGTGCAAAAACTTTTTCCTGTCAGAAATTCAGAGCTGTCCTGTGTCCTCTGCACACTTTCTATATTATCTCAAGGAGTCTAATCAGATTTCCTAGTTCTTATTGATGGACTGACAATACAGTAAGGGGAATTGATCAACATTGGGGCAGACAGAATCTGAAGCAGTTGCCGATGGCAATCAATCAGCATCCACCTTTCATTTTCAAACCTTAACTGAACAAGCTGAAGGGAGAAGCTGATTGTTTACTATGGGCAACTGCTCCAGATTCTTCTCCTCCTCCAGTTTTGATCAATTCCCCCAGTGTGTCTCTATGTTGTGGATAATAGGATGGGGAGGGTTTGAATAGTTTAGAAAGCCCTGGGCAGGGCTGACACTCAGACCACAAACATGCCCACAAAAGGACTTAGGAGCTGAGCGCATGTCTGGCAGGTCATCAGCAGGTATTTTTCTGGTACTTGCAGGGTCTTTAAAGACATAAAATATGGTGGCCTGTTCATGTATTTTAGAGATGTACTGTATAGTTTTCTTTTTTGCCTTGACATATAGTACATTTTAATAGTACATCAGGCTCACTCTAACACAGAATGGCATTTTATTCTTGCTGCTCCAACAGCTCAAGTCTGCCACATAATCCACTGTCTGCCATGATGGAGTTATATTGCTGAGCACAAATGTAATGTCTAGTAATATTTCATTTACATGCTGGCGAAAACCCCCCAAAAACTGTACAGCATGAATACTGCATTGCATGAATGGTATGACAAAAGGCAGATAGTTCTTCATGTGGCAGGCAATGAGTTTCTTTCAGTGAACCTATACTTGTACTAAATTATGAGAAGTATACAGTGTTTGCACCCATGTGGTTGTAAGGATTGCAGTATTATATTCTAAAAATATTCTAGAGAAAAACAATATCGTCGTTTTAGGAATAGTAGAGAAAAGATATTTCATCGAGTGTTCAAAACATCCATTTCCACATTCCCAGTCCGAATTCTATACAAATGTAACAATACTATGGAATTCACTTCTACATTCTACAGAATTCTCCTTAGAAGTACGATATAACACTTTATATACGCTAAACACTTTCAGAAAGGTTACAATAAAACATCCTTTTAGTAACAGAAATGAAACGCTCACATAAAACCAACGTGTGGTATCTAAAAGCCATAGGTTGGACTCTTCAATGTTGTAAATGTATTGTATGGTCCGGAACAAGTTTTTCTCAACCTTTGTTCAAACACGACATTCTTTCAAAGTATGCACAGTCTCAAGGGCACTATAAAAATGCCCCCCTCCCAAAAATAAGTCAATAATAAACAGGGGTCTGGTATGAATTTTAAGGGGGGAGCGCAGGCAAAAGAAAAATTACATGGAGTTTGTTGTGGCACCCTGGTTGAGAAATGCTGGTGTAGAAGGACCTTTGTATTGTACATATAGAGGTGTCATTTTTAAAAACGTTTGCAGACCCATGTGTCCTGTGAAACTGCATGTACCTTCGTTCTGTGTGAATAGAGACAAACATTTACATTAGTAGTAAAATTTTTTCCCCGGGTTAAATCTAATTTCAGGAAAATACTGCATTATTATTATTCAGGATTTATATAGCGCCAACAGCTTGCACATCGCTTTACAGAATATGGGAAAACAGTACCATTACAATACAATACCATACAAAATGATTAGAAGGACCCTGCTCATGAGAGCTTACAATCTACAAGAAGGAGCAAGTGATGCAGAAGATAATAACTGTAAGGGATGAGCTAATTGAAGGAGTGGATGCACAGTTTTTAAAAGTAGGTGGAATAGACTTCCCTGAAGAGGTGAGTTTTCAGGAATTGCCTAAAAGCAGACAGAGAACATAGTTGGATAGGTTGTGGGAGGGAGTTCCAGAAGATGGGAGAGGCTCTGGAGAAGTCCTGGAAGCAAACATGAGAGGAGGTGATGAGGGAGCTAGAGATCAGGGGGTTTGAGAGAAGCGGAGAGGACGGTTAAGGTGATATTTTGAGATGAAGTTGGAGATGTAGTCGGGGGCAGAGTTGTAGATGGCTTTGAATGTTGTTAGTATTTAAAATTGTATGTGTTGCGTTATTGAAAGACAGCTGAGGGACTGGCAGAGAGGGGAGGGTTGGCAAGATAGATGAGTCTGGCAGCTGCATTCATGATAGATTGAAGGGGGGATAGACTGTGAAGAGGTAGTCCAACCAGATGAGAGATGACGAGAGAGTGAGTTAGTAGCTTTGCGGTGTCATTTATTAAAAAGGGATGAATTTTGGAAATGTTATGGAGATTACGGCGGCAAGATTTGGTCAGTGACTGGATGTGGGGCATGAAGGAGAGGTCAGAGTCCAGATTACACCGAACACCCTAGCATGTGTGGAGGAACTGATAACTGTGTTATTGATCTCAATGGAGAAGTCAGGAGAGGGGACATGGGTGGGAGGAAATATTACAAGTTCAGTTTTTAAAAGATTAAGGAAGTGATGCGACATCCATACTGATATGTTAGCTAGTCAATGACATTTTACTATGGGTACATATTATCATGATAACCATGGGAAGTTATCAGCTGACCAAGGGAGGATGTGCAGATAGATAATAGAAGGGATCCAAGGACAGAGCCTTGTGGGACCCCGACTGAAAGGGGGAGAGGAGGAGGTAGAGTTGTATGTGACAGTGAAGGTGTGCTGTGATAGATAGGAGGGAAAACCAGGAAAAAGAAGAGTTTTGGAGGCCAAAGGAGTGGAGTTTTTTGAGGAAGAGTGGGTGGTTGCCTGTATCAAAGGTATCAGAAAGGTCTAGGAGTATGAGTTCAGAGTGGTGTCCATTGTTTTTAGCAATTAGTAAGTCATTAGTGATTTTAGGTGGGCAGTAACAGTGGAGTGTTGTGGGTTAATGCCGGACTGTAGGGGTAAAGAAGGTTGATATGAGTGAGGTGGTAGCTCGGATGGTTGTAGACCAGTTTGGAGGAAAACGGGAGCAAGGAAATGGATCTTAGGTTGTTCAAACTGGCGGGAGCCAGTGTGGGCTTTTTAGATATTGGGCTGACTAGTGCATGATTTAGAGGGAAGGGTAAGATGCCGCAGTCACTAGATGGAGCTGAGGAGCTTAGGGAGATAAATAGGTTTTTTTTTCTTCACTTGACAACCTGTCTGAAAGAATTTTGTGTATAGTGTTATATCGTTCTTATAAGGAGAATTCCGAATTTACATAGTATTGTTACAGTATATTTGAAAGGAATATCCACTGTGAAGTAGCAATTGAATGAGGGTTGCTACATTGTATTAGGTGGTTTGTCATAGTACAGAAAAGGCAAGTTCATTGGCAGTTTTATTTGGAACCGAAGGTATCTACAGATCTCTTTCCTTCACAAAACTTAGTAACGAGGGGATGAACAAGCATCTTATTTTTGGGTTCTGTGATGTAACAAGACATGTAGATTCCATCTGTTCAAAGAAGGCTTTTATATGTACTGCACTAGTTCAGTGTAGGCTTATGGGTTTTTTTGGCCAACTCACCAACCTGTTGGGTTATACTTTCTCACTGGCAGGTTTAAAATATATGTATATGTATAGCTACCAGTAGATAATCACAGTCAGCTGGACTTGTTCTGTAATATTAAAGGTGTTTCCAGCTTTTCCAAGCCAATCCTTCAGTTCTAATGAAGCTACTTGGATAAGCAGCAAAACGTCTTCAACGTTACAGAACAAGTGAAGTTGTATATGACTAACAGGCTTATTCACAAAACGCTGAAGAGGTTGGAGTAGGCAGGAGAAGTGAACAATCTAGGCCAAAATACCTGGTTTTGAAAAATTCTCCACTTCAGCTATGTTGTCCTAGATTGTTCACTTCTCCTGCCTTCTCCAAACTCTTCACCCTTTCGTGAATTGCCCTGTAAGTATTACTAGCTCTATCATGACTTGGATAAATGAGAACATTCACATACAGACAAATATGTAATCAGACTAAAAAATGTTAAAGGATACAGAACATATTATTATACACAGATATGCTTCGCTGTCAATGCTGAAAATAATAAGGCGACCATGTTAGATGAAATGCCTGTTTGAGTGCTAGATATGCAAAATGTAGTGAATCACATTAATCTTCTAAGACAAGGGTGAGCTATACCTAGTAACACATGTTTTACAGTTCCTGTGTAGAATGGAAAACTTTAGTTTACTAGACTGAAGATCACTCCATCAGTAGGTCAGTGCCTTTTCATAATTACAACCAGTCTGGTAACCAAAAAGTGCCAAAAGGGAATTCCATTTAGAAGGGTTTTTAGGCAGCTGTAATGGGCACTGCTTGAATGTAAAGTGTTCTTTTTCACTTTAGCTGAGATGAGTTTTATTCTGAGACATTATCACCAACAGCAACAAAGGAACTGATTTAATTCAACATTTCCGGCAACACGAATTTGCATTGCCGAATCCTGTTTGGTATGGCAGTATTGATACATGTTTGGCTAGTGCATGCTAACTGATCATACGGTATTATAGCACAGACTCTATTCCCTCCAAACTGAGTGATCTGAAAAAAAGGCAAACGTTGATATTTTATCAAATAAAGCCTCTACCCTGTAGCTGACAGAAGGTGTTCATAGGCAATTTGCTGATTCTTCATCAGGGCCAAGGATGAATTCTGATCTAAACTAATGAATCGTTTCTATATTTTGTAACAACAGAGCTGACTAGATCTTTAATAATAGCCAATGAGCGATTTTTATCTAAATTTCTAACACTGTGAAACGCTGAGAGGATTATTAATATGACATTAGCTGACCTCTTAAAGCACAGAACCAAAATCGAATAGGAATGAAGGCTAAAAGAAATTGCCGCAGATTTCATCCTTTAATTTGTCTTGTATCAGTTTTTAATTCTTCTTTTAGGGGGCATTCACGCTATATGAGGTGACCTGCGTTTTTCAGCAACTGAACAATGGCAGTTACCACTAGGGCACATAGAAAACAATGGCGCCCTGTTCACACCAAATAGCAGGTGTGATCTGCATGGTGTGCTGTGAAAAAATGCAGACATGCTAAATTTTTTTGCAGTACATTAGACTGCTGCACAGGTCACTGCAACGCAGCATAGTATACCGTCCTGCTGTGCAGGGATCTGAATGGAGTGTGTAGTTTGTACACTCCAAATAAAGTTTAAAAAAAAAAAGCAAACAGTGTGATGCGCTGAGACAATGAACACATTAGCCAGAGCATTTTTGTAGATGGGGTTGCGTGAACAAGCCCTAAAGAAAACTCTTGCGCGTTTATTGAGCCTTCATTTAGTTTTCAGTCCATTTTTTAACTAGATGGCCACGGAACAAAACTAGAAAAGACTAAATGAAACGTAAACTAAAAAAGCAAACTGACACTTCATCTGTTTTTCCAATGGCTATAATGTATAATGATAATGAGACACAGGAAATGCAGAAAAAAAAGGCACGAAGGAAAGACAAAAGTAATAATAACTCAAGTATACAAAATGTAAAGAAAAGTCTGAACTGTGCACTTAGAAAGAAAAGTGATGTTTACTAGCAGAAGTCTGCGTTCATTATCAGCCTCACACAAAACTAAAAAACATCATAATCCCGAGTATGTCTCCAATGCATTCTTTGACATGGTCATTTACATGTGAATGTGCTTACATGTTGTGTTTTATATAAGGTGTTTGATAGACCTTCCTGGAGTGAAAAGATTATAAAAACACGTTTCAACTGCAATGCAAATACTACAAATGTTTTTAAAGGGAATATATAGGCGTTTGGTTGATATTTGAACTATAAACACTTTTGTACATAATATCATCTATGCATGTTATTGTTGTTTTTTCAACTTTTTTCTATGTATGCTGTGTAGTTATATATGTATGTGGGGCAGCCATATTTGCTTATCACATAGGCAGGTTCTGCTTCCTGCTTTGCAGTATTACACAACGGTTGTGCTGTACCGCTACTTCTCACAATGCAATTGAAAGGGTTGATTTACTAGGGCTGCAAGCACTTTTTGCTTGCACTTGTTTGCACTCCTAAACACAGCTTTACCTTATTCACTTCGCAAAGTAAACATTCTCTACTCCTTCAGTAAATCCACCCAAATGTGTTAAACAACTCATTGGGGTTGGTTTACTAAAGAGGAAAGAATGTTCATTCTGAAAAGTGATCTACCCCGTGCTCTGTGGTTCATTCCACTGGCCCCTACTGCTCTACAGGACACAGTAGTGACATAGGGGGCGACAGACAGGACCGCAGAGATTGAAGAAAAAGTCACCAGCACACCAGTTTCCACTTCACTGATCTGTCTTTATTGACGTTGGATAAGCATAGTATCATATTGAGAAGCAACATTTTGCAACCCCACAGATTTGCCTGACAAAGGAACCTATGCAGTTCCGAAATGTTGCTTCTCAATGTGATGCTTTGATTATCCAACAATAATGATGGATCGGTAAAGTGGAAACTGGTGTGCTGGTGACTCTTTCTTCAATCTCTGGTTATATGCCGAGCCATCCACAGTCATTGCAGAACCTGCCTGAGGAATACAGGGCTTTATATTGGTCAGGAGCAGGGGCGTGCGGTCAGGGGAGGCAGAGCCTCACCTAGAATATCAGATCGGCATCTAACAGTTTACACAGCAGGGAACCAGGCATCCAGCGCACCCAGAAGTGAAAGATGCTACAGATTGGCTAGCTAGCTTAGCACTTCAAGAGAGCGAAGATAGGCGGCAGATAAGTATTAATTATTTTCTTTACAGGGTGCATTTAAAAAAAAATGTTTTTTTAATCTAGTGACAGAGTGGCTTCAAGAAGGGAAGCATAATGATTGAGCGTTTGCTCCCTCTAGTGGCTAATCTACAAATCACTACATTTATTTGATAAAAATTGGCAGAGAAGACTTTTCACTAGAAAAAATTAGCTTACGACAAATGCGGCAATAACTCACAATATGCCCTCATTGAAAATACACTATACATTCCCTTTAAAATTAATCTCCACGGACATTCCTTAATCATTCCTCTTGCCACCGACATGCATGAAAAGTCACAAATGAAAGAACTGAAGGTAAACGCAAAGGAAATGTAAAGTTTAGATGCCAGTACATAGACGCCAAAATGATGACGCCACTACATAGTACCCTAAAAGATTCATTGCAGAGGTCTGCCATACTGTTTATTACATATTACCCGCTGTAACCAAATAAAAATGTTTGCATTTATCTACAGTACTTATGGTGAACATTTGAACCCGACTTCCAGAGAAGCACTTCACATATTACAATAATAATATTATATTCCAATTAAGTTCAGCATAAAATCAATAAACATTTCGGTTTGTTTATTGCAAGGAAACCCCATAGCTATTCTTAGTAGAAATTAGAACCATTCGACATAAATAAAGAACTAAGAAAACCTATTATCACAAATCCAGTTACTGCCTTTGATTTATGTGTTGACTGTCTCATAGAAACCACAGTATATTATATAATTTCATATGAAATGATTCTGTTGTACCAGTAGATAAGCCTCGTAACGGTCAAATGTTTAAAATCGGAAACAAAAGGATTATTTTAAATTCATACGTCCGTGTGATATAACAATAAAGAGTAATAATAAATAGAATCCTAATATATACGTCAGTACAAAGTCCAGCTTTGATACTGATGAAGCCCCCACATTCAATGAATGCTGAATTTTATCCAGTAGCTGTTTGGTTACCGATGACTCGAAGAATCTCTTTATAGCTACTAGGTTCTTGTGTGTTGATGCTTGTATCGCCTACTTGACCATCTTCGTAGCTTAAAAAAATTTATAAAAAACAAAACATTAATAAAGGCCGTTTTACATCAGTGCAAATCTATGACATAATCCCAGACAACACAGTCCCCACCAGAACCCCTTCTGATCAGACATTTTAGATTCTAAAGAATAATATTATTTAGGGCCAGGTCCAGTGCTGCCACTAGGCAAACTAGGCAGTCGACTAGGGCGCACCGCTGACTAGGGCGCAGCCTTTACCATCTATTTCAAATTGCAAAAGCCAATGGCAGACTGGCTATTGCACCACCCACTGAGCAGAGGAGCGGAACTGAGAGATAATATTCTCTCTCAGGGCCGCTCCTCTGCTCAGTAGGTGGGGTTTCAATAGCCAGTCTGCTATTGGCTATTTCAAATTAAAATAGCCAATAGCAATCTGGCCATGGCTCCCGGCTGCAATGTATGAATATTCTTTACTGATTGCAGTAGGCATATTAAAATATAAGCTGTGAACTATATATCATTCAGCAGGGCATGGAGCAGTGTGGAATATAGGGGGTTATTTACGAAGGAGCCGAAGGATACAGCTGTAGCTTCGGCTATTCTTCATCCGCCAGAGACCTGCCGTTCAGTTGAACTGAAGGGCTGCTGTACGGGCTATTCACAATAGCCCGTACAGCAGCCGAGCGGCTCAGCAGAACTGAAGGCATATGCTTCGGCTCGACTGAGCCGAAGTGACAGCTGAATCAGCTGCCAAACGCCGGCCCTTTGCCCCTCAAATGACAACTGGGCAGAGCCAGACGTGATTTCACAGCTGGCTCTGCCGATTGGAATAACAAATCAGCGTCCCCAAAAGACCTGGGGACACTGATCTGTCATTAAACAATAACAACTGGGCGGAGTTGTTATTCATTGGCTGGGACATGCTAGAAGACTCTGCTTGGTTTCTATTCTGCTCCGTACCACGGAGGTACCGAACAGAATATACAAGCCGAATGCCGCTCGGCGGCATTCAGCTATTCACTCACTGCCTATGAGAATAGGGATGAACAGCATTCGTCACTCTGCACTTCGGCTCAGCTGAACATGAAGAGCATTTTCGGCTAACCGAAGGCAGCCAATGTATGGCTGATTTCAGCCGTACTGATTTAAGCCGTACTGAGCCGGAGTGAATAGCCGAACGTCATTTGGCTCGGTTATTCACTCGGCTGTCTTCAGCAGCTTAGTCAATAACCCTGATAGTGTACAGAATGGAGCAGAGTGGAATACAGTGTACAAAATGGAGCAATGTGGAGTATATAAATGTATAGCGCAGGGTAGAGTAGAGTGGGGGAGATTATATACTGTAGTGCACAACGTACAGAGTATAGCCATGTAGAATGGTGGATTGGACAGCGCAGTGAACAAAGTGGAGCAGTGTGCAAAATATCATGTTTAGTACAGTATGCAGAGAGGAGCCATGAGGAGTATAAAATGTATAGCACAGAAAACATGGTGTAAAGTACACTGTAGAGCATAGAGTACAGGGTGAAGCTTTGTGGAGTATATGATATACATCACAGTGTCCAGAGTGGAGCAGCGTGGAATCTATAATGTACAGCACAGTTTAGAGAGTGGAGTGGTGTGGAATATATAATGTATAGTACATAATTTAATATATGATACTTACACAAAAAAGAACCGTGTACAGACATGATCGGTAGTGGGAACGACCCAGATCTCCCCATGTTTGTGCAATTCTTGTGAAGTAATCACTGTAAATAAACAGCAATAAATATCAATCAATAAAAATTAATCAAAAGTTAATGCTATAAAAATACGTTATTGTCAGGGGAAAAAAGGGATTTACAATATTTATTATTGTAAGTCCCTATTGTAAATTTTGCAATGTCACAGAGCGATACATTAATTCCACTAATTACCATGATCTACAGTAACACAACAATGCAGACTCCAAGAGCGACACTGCAATGTTCTACATGCTCTGTCATATTCCAGAACCTAGAATAATATTATTATTATGATTATTATCATCATACGGGATTTATATAGCATCAACAGTTTGTGAAGCACCTTACAATATAAGGAAGACATTAATGACAATACAAATCAAGACACGATGGTAAGAAGGGCCGTTGCCCATGACAGCAAGGCAGAGTTGAGAGTGAACCTGTGGCAATGGAAACAAATATGAAAGTACACATATGTAGTAATGCAAGCAGTGCCATGTTCCTGTGTGCCAGGTCTGTACAGGAGAGAAAGAGCCTTTAAATTGATAAACCCATCTCTCGCTATCTCCCATGGCTTATTATTGGTCTTTCACTGTGAAGGGCAACTTCACTAACAATAGCAAGGTGCAGGAGACAGTGGGTGGCAGGCAGAGCTGGCAACCAAGCAGCTGGTTGCACCTCTGAGAGTTGTATTCCTATGGTATTTTAGGCTCTAGTTCACACCGCAGCGGTCAGTTCCAGAGCATGTAAAAAAACTGCAGCGAGCCCTATTTTACCTGCTCTGGAATGCATGCAAACGCATCACAAACGCATGCAAACGCCCTGGAACGCACTGAAAGCCCATTCTAAACAAACACAAAATAATAATATATTTTTTTTTTAACCAAAAACGGCCCGGAACGCATCAAAAAAGTGGCACAACCCACTGCACTGCGTGTGCAGAAACTCATGCAGATCTGGTCTGCATTTGGTGTGAACAAGCCCTTAACCTGGAGTGTTCAATATGCAAATAAGCATTGAAGACCTTGCCAGAGAATTGCACATTGCACAAAGTCTGCACAAGATCAGACTTTGGATCCTGAAATCAATATTTTTCCATGGAGTGTCCTGTGTTTGGGGGCCTCCTGTCTCATAGGAAGCCATCTATTGCAAGTCAGGTTATTGATGGGCTCGCCATACTATAGTTCAACACTAAATATACCCACTAACAAATACAATATTAATCTCAAAAATTACCTTCACATAAGGCTATACATTTCAAGTTACGGCTTTGCAAAAATTGGGATTGTTGTCCTTTTTTCTGTGACTAAAAACAATGCAAGAAAAATAAAATGTATATATTAAAACAATACTAGTAATAAAGCCACCTCTGCCTGACCAAAACACTGAATATGAACACTATTGGAACAGAAATTATGCACAGTACATATTAACTGAAGTTACCTACACAACAGCTTGTGTGACCAAAGTGACACTCTATAATATTGTGTTACTACTAAGTCATTACTAGTTAGTCACTACTAAGTAATTAAGTGACACACAGAGATTATTTGTAAACAATTTACAGAGCTGTGTGCCCTGCAAATCTCTGGGAATGTTCATTGGGTGTGAACAGAGGCAAGAAATGAACCTTTTTAGAATATTTTCTTTTTAGATCGAATGTAATGTAATATTGCATTATGACCACTAGATTGATAAAATCTTATTTCCTTTGCGCCTCAGCTCCATCTAGTGGCCATAATGCAGCATTACATTACATTCAACCTGAAAAGAAATGATACTAAGAACCTTCATTTTTGCTTCTATTTGCACAGAATGAACATTCACAAAGAATAATTTCTCTGAATAGTTTATAAATAGACCCCTTACAGTGCAAGTCTGGGCAAAATAAAAACAAAAGAAACATATTTGGTACATATCCGCAATACATGCACATTTCCCCATGTTTTGTCTCTATAAAAACGCTGAAAGTGCAGAAAAATTCCTGTTGATCCAGCCAGAAATTAAGTGAGCTCTGAATTTCTGGTAGTTATCTGACTGGTTGGGATTTCAGTGCTGCAGAAGCAATACTGTCAGCCCACTGCAGGATTTTAGGAGAGCACTGGATTGCTGGCAGGATAAACAGGTATTTTTCTGCAAAACATGGAGAAACATGCATGTATTGCCGAGATTTACTAATGGTTTCTTTTTTTTTTTCTTTGCTTTTGCCCAGTCATAGACTTTAAGAAGTTGTCTGTCATGCTATTGGCTGAACTTTCTTCAGCGCAGTATACTATAGTATGCACCGATAAGCCATAACATTATGACCACTCACCTATTATATTCGGAAGGTCCCCCTTTTGCCGCCAAAACAGCCCTGACCCATAGAGGCATGGACTCCACTAGACCTCTGAAGGTATTCTGTGGTATCTGCCACCAAGCCGTCAATAGTAGATCCTTTATGTCCTGTAAGTTGCGAGGTGGGGCCTACTTTGCTCCCCAAGTACATCAGTAAGCCTTGGCCACCTATGACCCTATTGCCAGTTCACTGGTTTTCCTTCCCTGGACCACTTTTGGAAAGTCCTGACCACTGCAGACCGGAAACATCCTGCATAAGTTGCAGTTTTGGAGTTGCTCTGACGCAGTCATCTCGCCATCACAATATGGCCCTTGCCAAAGTCACTCAAATTCTTACACTTGCCCATTTTTTCTGCTTCCAACACATAACTTAGGGGACAAAATGTTCACTTGCTGCCTAATATATACCACCCACTTCCAGGTGCTATTGTAATCAGATATTCAATGTATTCACTTCCCTTGTCAATGGTCATAATGTTATGGCTGATTAGTCTACATACAGAGAGTTAAAGGGTGGCTGGAATCAGCAGCAGTGACATAGAAACAGAGGAACGAGGCACAAAGGTGACCAGTAATATTGCATCAGACTCAATTCACCCCATTCTAATCCACAACCCAGTACCCCTTTAGGCAGTGTGCTACGGTAGTTAGAAGATACCTGTGTTGCACTACTGCTTTTACTGCCCGATGGCGGGTCGTCCTTGGCTGATACTTTCTGCTGCTTCTTGTTCATCCCTGTTCAGAAAAATGCAACTTAATTTAAATACAAATTAAGTCTTAAAGCCAAATGGTAGAAGATATAAAATACCACAATTTAATCAATTTATGTTTCCATAAAAAAAAAAATAATTAACCTTATTAATACATGTAAAGATCACCAGAATCTGTATTGATATTAGCCCCCTGCACAACAGCAATCAGACTGGGGAAGGAAGGGCCAACATTGTAAGCCAATCAGGGCTCTACTTCTTTGCTCAAGGCTGACAGTCCAACACAGTAAAGTCATGGCCTAATTTGGTGTAATTTGCAGGGAGGTTCAAAACCTAACTGGGGTGTCTGGATCACATAACCATCCTTAAAGAATTACAAAATATCTGGCAGCTCACACGCACGCACGCACACACACTTCAGCTTGCTTGTATAGAGTTTAATTGATTATCATGTGTGTAGTTGGAACCAGAAACGCTCACCCAAGGGAGGAGTGTGAAGTTCTGGGCTGGAGAGCAAATTCAGCTTATTGGAACTCCCCAAACTATGAACTATACCTGCTTTAGATATCTTGGAGTCTCTGATGGTGAGCAGTATTTAGGGTCTGCATCCCTTTCTGAAAGACCATGACGGCATCATTCTATCAACTGGACTGCCCAGTTTATTTTACATTCAGGGCCGGACTGGCCATAGGGCAAACCGGCACTTGCCCGGTGGGCCGGGCCGGGCCAACGTTTGAAGATGTTTCACTGGCCATCCAACCAGCTTTCTCCATTCAGACATTTACAGATATTCTCTATAGCAAGCTTCCTACATTGTTGCAAGGCTTGTGTATTGGTTGTAGCCCTGCAATACTTACTAGTGGCCGGCCCTGCCCCTCGATTGCGCGTTTGTGTTTGGATCCGCCCCCTGTTGTGAGGGGTGGGGCCTGTTGGTGGTCACGTGATTGGGCTGCTCAGTCTAAAATGCCCGGGCCTATTTTTAGTCCCAGTCCGGCCCTGTTTACATTATATGGAATCCATCAATGAAACATAATAATATCCCTTTGTTCTTTAATAGCTGTGGAAGAACAGGGAAACCTGATGGAGAGATCTCACCTCTGAAATCCCTGAAAGATGTAAGAAGCCAGGATGCAATTCCACTAATCAGTTAATAAGAATGAGCGAATGATGCAAAATCCGCTGCACCAGTGATCTGGCAGCGTGGGCTCCACTATTGGCTCTGCTATGCACACACATATAACATCACAGGTATTTGTATTTCAACTGTGTATTTAGATATCCGTGTAGAATTTTACTTTACTCATCTATATAAATGAACTGTGCCTAACGTCTTCAATATGTAAGGGCTCTTTTATGTAGACGGCAAATTGTTTTCCTGCATTTCGTATGCGTTTAAAACACAAGTCAAATGCAAGTCAGCAGATTCCCATTTACTTTAATGGTGTGGATGACAGTTCTGAGGCTATGCTTGTTCTGTTTTACATTCATTTGGACACAGCAGGTCTTATTGAGTTGCGTTTGCATTGCAGGTAAAGCAGGTGAGGTGTGTCCTACTGCTGCATTTTGTATTGAAATGCATGCATTTAAAGTGGACCTTCACCCAGAAAAATAATTTTTCTGTCCTTAAACCCTTTCCCCTCCTTTGCAACATGAAAATCCCCCTCCTTTTTTTTTTTTTATGATGCACATTCCACACTGCTCCCCATCCTCCATTCTCGCCTAGGCAAAAATGGCATGCTCCATTTCCTGTACCTCCTGTTATATGTGACAGCAACCATACAGCAGGCGGAGGGCAGGTCTAGTGGTGCATCTCTGGTGACTGACTGCCTGAACCAAAAGAGACAGCCAGCATCTAAAGATGTAAGGGAAGAAGATGGTGGAGACCCAGCATGTGACCACAGAACATGGGTCACAGCAGGGCACTGCTGGATTCACTGGGCATTGAGTATGTGAACTGAGGTCAACATAGCATAAGGTAAGAGGAGATTAAAAATAAATGAATCGGGGGTGGGGGGGGGGGGCATTCACAACAACACCAGTCCACACAAGCCTTAATTCATTAATGATGAAAATCGAAATCCACAGAGAGGAACAGAGAAAGGCCAAGTCACCTGAGTAACCAAACGAAATGCTTGCTAAAGGGCTGAGATATATTCCACTTCCATACATGGCACCATGAAGCTGAAACAACACGACAGAGGTTTTCATTACTGTTCAGAAATCAGTTTATCTTATTATCTGTGCGCATGATATAGTGTACAAGTGGCAGGTAAATCAATACATCTAAAATACAAAACAGAAAACACTTTATCTGACAGCCTGAGGTCAACAGGAACACTAGCCAGAGTTAATTAATTTCACAGTAATGTACAGGACTTCTGTAGTACGTCTGTTTCAATGTATTCCAAGAGAGTTTGAGATATATCGCATCTGACAGAGGGGCAGAAAATCGTATCACACACAGTTGTGGGGACGAGGTGTCAAACATTTTTGATTGTAAAGTCAATGTAATTTTCTATTGGCACGGCAGACATTTCTAAAAGTAAGAGCAGCAAAAAAAAAAAAAGTAACTTCTTTAAGTGACATGACATGATAAAAATAACTCCAGAAGCAGTTACTCGGAACAAGCACATATACAGTAGGTGTCTGTATACATGACCTTACTGCAAAGGTATCACCGGAACACACTCGGAAATTCAAATATCAGTAATCCATTGATATATTTTATTTTGTGAAGAATGTCACATGTGCTTCAGGGACCTGAAACGTTAGCACTGCATGACATGATGTGGCCTTTGAATTTCCAAGTGTGTGCCGGTGATACCTTTGCATGTACTGTTAGTATTTGCACGGCGCCATCCGTGCGGTCACCTTTTGCACCACAGATACTGTTATGCTATAAGACCATAGGAGTGCGAATGGTATTTGGAACGTACTGTATACATGGTCACATACCTAGTGGAGTACCCCATGAGCAGCAAAAATTGGGGAACTCTATTAGGTAAATCCCCTTAGCTACCGTACCCAACAAGACAGTCAACTTTCCAGTGAAATGAATGGAGTTTGCAGCAAGTATATGCAGACGGTACAGGGTATGACTGTGATGTTTTTGAAGAAGAGACTGTGGGGCACCAGATAGGGTGCACAGAGAAGATTTCTACAGAGCAGTGACAGGTAAGTAAATATGCTGAAAGAACTGTAGAGGGTGCCAATTGGGACCCACTGAGGGTAACCTACTGCCCAGTAAGCAATGCAAAAAGCCGTGATGATATGCAAAGCCCAGTATTTCAAAGTAGCCAGTCTGATTTAACTTTAAAGCAGAACTCTGGACAAAACTTTTCTTAACCCTTGCAGTGTGGCTCCCTTCCTAACTGCTCATTTTTGTCTAGGTGCAAGAAATAAATAAAGTTATACTCACTTGAACCATGGAGTTGACTTGCTCTTAGACCGGTTCATCCAGCCTCTCTCCCACTCCACTGCAGCATCCTAAGGTCCCATAAAACATCACATTCTATACACAGTGTATAGATGTGAGGACACTGAGGAATATTGCAATGCTGCATCATAGGAGAAGACTTTAGAGACCGTGCCGGCTGAGTCGTTTGGGTTAGTATATAGCCCCGATGCTGGCGACGTACACTGTACGTCGTCAGTCACGAAGGGGTTAATAACTAGAGACAAAAACGAGCAGTTAACCCTTGTAGTGCGGGTTAGCCCCACTGCAAGGGTTAATAAAAAGTTTTTCCTGGAGTTCTTTAATAAAGTGGGAATAGTGAAATATGAATTCTAGCTGGTTGTTGTTGCCCTTGCTGTATAAACCATAAATATGTATCTATTTCTTCTCAAAACAAAACTGTTCACAACAGATGTTGTTTACAACCAAAAACTAAATTGGCAAAGCTATCACAATGTAATTAGTCTAAGCTATAAGACAAATGTTTTGCATCATTATCTGGAGCAGTTGAACTATCCTTGACCGCATACCTTTTTATTATCATCACAACCATCCTGGGAGTGTTTTTCAGGACCAGAAATTAAAGGAACACACTTGTAAGATCCATATATATCACAACGGCTACACAACTTTGTCAGCAGCTGTCAACTAGTGTTTTTTACAGTGACACTAAACTCAGAAGTGAAACCTTTTGGGCTAGTTTACACCAGCCCCAGTGCGTTCCGGCACGATTCAGTGCCAGAATGCACTGGATTGCATTCCGGCCGGTTCACTGCATTCTGGGGCAGGAGGGGGCGTGGCAGTGCATTGAAGTCAATGGCACTGCAGCCACGCTCCCCAGCCACAGTGCAATCGCCCGCACCAGAACACATGGCACATCAATGCCTGTGCTCCGATCCGGTGTGATTAGAAAAAATAGTGCATGCAGCATTTCTTCTGATTGGACTGGACTTCAATGCACCGCCATGCCCCCTTCTGCCCTAGAACGCAGTGAGACAGCCGGGATCCAGCGCACTGGGGCTGATGTAAACTAGTCCTAAAAATGCATTCAAGTCCCTTAGCTATTAACAGAAATGTATCTTCTTTGTGTATCACTCGGCTGTAGATCCTCAAACCATATCTGAATTGGTGCTGACACTGTCCTTCCTTCTGGATGGTGGCTACTTTTGTTCCCCATGGTCCTTGTGTGTTGTAAAGTAGCCACCGCTCCCTGCTCGCTCCCGTGATGTACTATAATCTCACGTTTCACAGTGGTGTGAACTGAGCCAATTCAAAACAAGGCAAGTTGAGTTGGGACTGCACTAGGCAATGCACCTGGTGTGAAAGGGCCCTAAGATGTGTTGGATACATCTATAGATACATTGGAAAACCCCTTTAATTACTTGAAAGAAAATAACTTCTATATATCAAGATACAACACTGCATTACACCTATTACTTTCTGTAACAGATTATCAAAATCTCATGTTTTATGCGTATTCAACTTTAGGAACGAATGGTAAAAGATGGTACATTTTTCACAATACCTGAAGTTTTGTATTGGAAGCTACTACTAATCCGTTCCTCAGGATGGAGTGCCAGTTTTCAATGTGCGAGCCACTGCAATAGCAAATATATAGTATGAGATACTAATGTTATTTCATGTATTATAATAACAAGCCTCTATATTTGAACAATTCTAGTTCTATACTTTTTTTCTTAGGTATACAAATCCTCTTATTTTTCATTAACAAAACAGACAAAAAAATATGATTTGTAATGCTTTGTAGTGGGCTTGCAAGTATCATGGAAGCTGTACTTCCAACTGCATGTAAACAGGAATATTTTCACTGTGAAAAAAAAGAGAGTGTTCAACAAGGCAAGTGGCTTTTGAGGAAATGGAGTATACAACTCATTTAAAACCAGGTTCGGCCTTTTGGCTAAGATCAAGTGTAGTATCTGTTCTTATCAGTTTCCGGTGGAAGAACGACACCACCCCTAGTCCGGGCGGGATGGTGGCTTAGAATTTACCGGTGTAATTGGTTGAGTACTGTACGAGGTTTGGAACGTCGGGACTAACGATCCTTCGTTAATGGGTGCGTTCCGGCGGAAAGGACCTCTGAAGGTGCCCGAACCTCCTGATGGGAATGGATACGAAGCTTGGTCTGGCTGGAGGGTCGTGAGGTGGCAGAGCCCGTGGTGTTGTGCCCCCTGGGGGTGGCGTCCCAGGGGTGCTCAGAAAGTCACTTGGGTGTAGGACCCCACTTTGACTCACTGATGCACTTGGTCACACACCACATTACATTTTCTGCACAACGCCTCCATGACAGGCCTTATGGCTAGTCTGGGGCAATATTTTTGCACTCCGGCCCCTAGGGCCTGTCAGCGTGGTGCACTGGCACTCTTTATTTATTTATTGCACCTCATGCACGATTTGGCACTTTTTTATTTTTTTAAACTTTGACCCACAGATTGCTTAGGGTGCAGTTTCCTTCGGGGCCTTTTTCCGATGCTGGGGAGGAGGTTCTGTGCCCTAATATAGGGTTCTCTGCCTCCCCCCAACCAGGGGGTGTCTCTGCGGGAGAGCCCCCTACCTAGTAGCCTTCGGGTAGGTGGACCATAGTATCTCAACCCCTGTCAGGAGCCTTGCGCGCCGGGGGGTCGGGAATAGAGGTCCCTTCTTTATTGAAGGACCATGCACCCTTGTGCACGTTTTTGTGTGCTGTGATTTCACACTTCACTTTTTTTGTTCACAGGGAATTTCGTTTTCGATGCACGTTCCACGGGCTCTTGAAAAAAACAAAAAACAGGAAGCTTATTGTGTGCGGAGCTGGGCTTTAAACCAGGTAATTTTTCAAATGTTAAAGTAGAAGTCCTACCAAAAGTTTTTTTTTTTTAAAGCGAACTCCGGGCACAATCATTTTTATTTAAATACTGTATATTGCCTAAGAGCCCCAATGGACATAAATCCGCTTTGTGTGCACCAAATGTCTTTGAAAACCCAGTTATTATCTTGTAAGAGTAGCAATGGCATAATCACTGTGCTGTACATAACCTGTGCAGAGGGCTGAGCTGAGTGATGGGCCCAGCAGGCTCCACCCACTACAGGCTGCCTGCAAAACACTATAGAATGGGGCGGAGACAAGTCACCCTGCACAAGGAGAGAGAGCTGCAGTAACCCATTTTAAGGAAACTAATGCACAGAGGCAAAGTTTCTCACTGGATTACTGTACAGGTCTGGAAGAAATAAACAAATCACGCCAAGATTCAAGTCAGAATACACATGCCATTTACTTAGACAATACTTGCTAATCACAGAGTTCAGCATTAGAGTTTTGGATAGCGTAGGGAAGGATGGGGACCCCATGTAATGCTCCCTTTGAAGAGATCCAAGTTCACCATTCTTCCTGGAGATTGCTGTCACCAGGAGAGAGCATGACAGGGAATACAAAATATTATGGTTGTCAATGGAACAGGAGGAGGGGAAACCCTGTTCCAGGGTCAACTGTCTGAGTGGCATATGAGGGTAGAAACTTTCTTTTAAAGTATTTAGGCCCTTCTATTATATTTTCCTTGAAAAAAGAAAACTCAGAACAGACTTACTGAAATGCAAATGTGCTCCCGAAGAGTTTTTTAGCAGTTCTGAAATTCGCTTCTTTGGCTGGTGGACTGCTGAGAAGTAGGAACTGGTGAGGGGTGTGCATAAATTTCAGTTGCTGTGAAACATGAAATATTCATTGAAATATTAATATGCTAATCCAAATCAATAACTCTGTTTGTTTAATAACTGAGTGCAAAGACGTAAATATGCAAAAGTAAACATTCGTTTTTCAACCAGATCAGGTTCTGGAACACACATAATTCCAGGCCCCCTTCCCATCTCTACAGTGCACTTATTAATCACTGTACCTTTTATCTATGCATATAAAAGGTATATTTTGCAGTCGGTATACACAGGGGAGATGAAGCAGAAGGATCTGCCTATAAAATAACGTGAAGTGTAGCACTGCTTTCAAATAACAGAAATTAATATTATTATTATACAGGATTTATATAGCGCCAGGAGTTTGCACAGCGCTTTACAATAGAAAAAAGACATTATAGTTACAAATCAAGACAAGATGGTAAGGAGGGCCCTGCCCATGAGAGCCGTCAATCTAAAAGGGAGGGACAAGTGATACAAGAGGTGGTAGCTGTGTGGGGATGAGTTGTGTGAGAAAGTGATAGTTCAGTGGTTAGGTTGAGGTGGGATAGGATTCCCTGAAGAGATGAGTCTTCAGAAATAGCCTAAAGGCAGACAGAGTAGGAGATAGCTGGACAGATTGAGGTAGGGAGTTCCAAAGCATGGGAAAGACTCTAGATAAGTCCTGAAGATGAGCATGGGAGGAGTTGATGAGGGAGCTAAAGAGCAGGAGGTCTTGGGAGGAGTAGAGATGACATTTTGGGTGATACTTTGAGACAAGGTTGGAGACATAGCCAGGGTAAAGTTGTGAATAACTTTGTAAGTGGTTGTTAATATTTTAAATTGTATCCTTTGAGTGAGTGGAAGCCAGTGTAGGGATTTGCAGAGGGGGGTTGCAGACACTAAGCGGTTGGTGAGGCGCATGTGTCTAGCACCAGCATTCATGAAAGACTGAAGAGGGGATAGCCTGTGTAGTGGAAGGCCAATGAGGAGGGAGTTGCAATAGTCAAGACGAGAGATAAGTGAGTGGATGAGTAGCTTTGTGGTTTCATTGGTGAGGAAGGGGCGTATTTTGGAGATGTCACAAAGGTGAAGGCAGCAGGATTTGGATAGTGATTGGATGTGGGGCAGAAAGGTGAGGTCGGAGTCAAGGATCACATCTAACACCTTGGCATGGGCGGATAGTTGTGTTATCAATCTCAATGGAAAAAATGGGGGATGGTGCACGGAAAGGAGGAAATGTCATGAGCTCAGTTTTTGAAAAATTTAGTTTTAAGAAGTGTTGTGACATCCAGACTGATATGTCGGTTAGCAAATTAGTGAGGCGCAAAGACATCGAAGGGGTGAGTTGTGGATTAACATAGTAACATAGTAGGTGAGGTTGAATAAAGACAAGGTCCATCTAGTTCAACCTATGGGTGTATGTGTTTGTGTGTCTGTATATATAAGGCTCTAACACTTGCCATATCCTTGTATATGTAGCGGATACCACTGCGTGTGGAAGGGAATTCCACATTTTTACTGCACGCACAGTAAAAAACGCTTTGCATAAGCCATGTGAGGTTATCAGCTGATCAGGAGAGAAGGTGTAGATAGAGATGGGGTCCAAGGACACATCCTTGAGGGACCCCTACGTAAAGCAGAAGAGGAAAGGAGAAGTTAGAAATATAGGTAACGCTAAAAAAACCTTAGCTAGGTAGGAGGAGAACCATGAAAGCAGAGTCTTAGAGGCCAAGCGAGTGGAGTTTTTTGAGGAGCAGCGAGTGGTCAACTGTGTCAAAAACAACAGAAAAGTCTCATAGCAAGAGTAAGGAATAGTGGCCATTGTTTTTAGCAGTTAGTAAGCCATTAGTGAGTTTTAGGAGGGTAGTTTTAGCAAAAGATTTTGAGGCGAAAGCCAGAAGTGATTTATGTTATCAAGGCTTACTTCACAAATCCCATGACAACAAAGTCTTTACTTATCATTTAACCTGTTGCCACAGGCCGTTTGGATCTAAGTCAGCTTTAACACATATATGCGTGCAGCCAGCGCTGCATTTATGTGATGGGAGTGCACTCACTCAATGCCCCCGGCAGCTCCCGGTCACTGTTTACAATTGGTAAAGGTTGGAAATTGATGGGAAATTACCTGGCAATACCAGAATTGTTACATTGGAATTTCATTCATTCCAGAGATGTAACACCTATCTGCCATTCTAGGTGGCAGTGTCACTGGAATGTGTGTGTGGGATCCAGGTGAACTGTGTATATACCATTCCATTGACACTGACAGTGCACCTGGCTTCTACCTACAGGCACTGTTAGTGTAATTAGAGTGGTGGATAGGTGGGAGCTAGGTTCACTGTCAGTGTCACTGACAGTGTATACACACAGGGCACCTGGATCCCACCTATCCACCATACCATAGACTGCACAAATTTTAGGCACAATCTGGACACACCCACCATAGCTTCGGCCAGCACCCTGTCCACAGTCTCAGGAATTACAATTTGTAAAAGTTCCAAGGTATGACAATTAGAAACTAGCACACCATGTTCAGATGAAAAGACAGGTCACCAACAGGAAGTGATGTTTTGAGACAGCTAGGCACTTCTTCTTCAGGCACCAGAAGCAGTTCCTGTTGGTGACAAATTGTCTTCCCATGTGAACGTGCTGGTGATATCTTGGATTGGAAATTATGTTGTGGCGGCGCCATCTGCCATTTCACCATGGCACCCTTATAGGATTGGGTCTGAATGCTGTATGGAGCGCGCTGGACATCTTTGATTTATAGCCAATCACTGTGATCACATGATGGGGTAGCCCTGGAAACCCCTCCAGCGTTAAGGACCCCTAAAAGGGCCAATGAAAGCCAGCTGTAAGGGCCTAAGGATAGAGGGTGGGGTCATGCAAATGATCCATGTCCCAAAGGTACAACAGATGGATTATAATACAGATACAGGCCAAGCTATAGAGCCATTTATTTCATCATGATACTTGTCACTGTAGGAAATAGACACCAGGGCTTGTATGAACTTGGGCTTGTGCAGCAAACTATTTTATTAGGTCACAATACTGTTCTAAAAAGAACCAGTTCACAGAGGTCAGTAACAATATATTGTTAACATGCCTGGGGCAACATAAAATAACAGGTTCCCAGCACATGGGGCTTTATATTTGACAGTGGCTAGCCTCCTACTGATGGGATAAGGATAATTCTACAACACCGTGTCAACCAAGACATGCTTAAAGATTTATAATCATTATCAGATGTGATTGTAACCTGCAGTAGTTTGCAATGACTGCCTTCCAATTGAAGCCTATCTCCGGGGGAAAAAAACTCCCCCCGCAGTGGGGCTGCCAGGCACACTCCACCAGCCCTTGTGTCACTACAGGACACAGTGGTGACATAGGGGCTGACGGTAGGCATACAAAAATCAAATTTATGCAGGTTTGCGTTCTTTGAAAGTCTTTAAAGCCTAACTCCAGCCAAACAGCTAAAAATACATAGAAGTGATCTGTTTTACCTGTCAAAGGATTTGTATTTCTATTCATCCAGTCCTGAGATTTACACACAGAATAGCACTATCTGGCAGGGCGGGAGACCTGATTTTCCTCTGCTGCAATTCAGTAACACTTACAGGTCTTGCCCCTCCTCCAGCCTGTGACTGGACAGTGAAAAGAGAAGCAGCAGATTGATGAGCTCATCTCCCTGTCAGTCTGTTCTCTACTCATGTTGACATGCTCCTGCAGCACACCTAAACTGGCTCATTGTGTTGACTCCACCGCCCAGCCCCCCTCAGTCTGAACTCTGCTGTACAGTGGCTGCGAGAGACTGAAATCAAGTCACAATCAGGTGTTTACAGTGCACACATAAAAAAAAAAATATGCAAATAAAATGTATGAATGTGTGGATTTTTATATCTACCTGGAGCTCATGCTTATAATAAACTCAAATTTGACTTGTTGTCATCCTCTTGCAATCCCCTGTACTGCAGAGCTCAGACTGAGAGAGAGAGAGAGAAGCAGCGCAAGAAGCAGCCAATAAGTTGTGCTGCAATGCTAATGTGTTAACAAGGAGTGTCCTGATAAAAAAAACGAGAGAGACAAAAAGATAAGTTCATCTTTCTGCTGCTTCTCCTTTCACTGTCCAATCACAGACTGGGGGCAGGGACAAGACCTAGTTGTATAAAACTTTAGAAGAGAAAAGTCAGGCCACCAGGCTGCCTGTGCTGTCTGGCAGGGCTGTATAAGGCCTCGTTCACACCAGATGCAGTGCGGTCCTGCCCGATTCTGGCCAGAACGCACTGCCTCGCATTGCGGCCGGCTCACTTTTTTTGTGGGGCAGGAGGGGGCCATTGAAGTGAATGGCACTGTAGCCACGCCCTCCGACCACAATTCGATCGGCCGCACGAGATCGCAAGGCACATTATGCCTGCGGTCCGGTCTGAACAAAATAGTGAGCCGGCCGCAATGCGAGGCAGTGCGTTCTGGCCACAATCAGGCTGCATCTGGTATGAACGAGGCCTTAGTCTTAGAATTGGATTACCAGAAATACAACACTTTTGGCAGGTAAAACAGCTCGCTTATATGTATTTCATCTGTTGCCTGGAGTTCAGCTTTAATTCCTCCACTTTCAGAGCTGAGATGCTGAAATAAAACAACAAACAAACCGCTGAACAATACAAAAAAAAAAGCATGCAACACATAATAGTAAATAACCCGATGTACAGTAAGCAATTCACGTCATTCCATTGACATTAATGTGATTGCAAAAAACCAGCAAAACTTACCCTGTTAACTGGCAATTTCACAATATGAGATCTATTACTTGAAATCACCCTGGAAAAGAGAGAAGCGCGGGATAAACAGATGTTCCTTTCTACTTAGTTACTAAATCTCACTATGTGGAGAGAGATTTGCATGGTAATTGTGCAGAATGGCACATTTTGTAAATATCTTCTGCAGCTACTTCCTTCATTGCCTGTTCTGTCAATAGAGATCTTCATGTGCGAGCTAACAAAGTGGAAAAGAGTCTCTATAATTACTGGAGTCTCAATCACCGGGCTAATGTGAAAAACACTATCTGCTCACCGCTGAAAAGATTGTGATTCGAGAAATGAGCTGCCGAGGAAAGCCAGCCATCGTGAATCATAATGTGACACATAATATACCATCTGTAGAAGGTAAAGAACACTTTCCTAACATTATGTTGTGCAAGGAGCTTCAGAGATGAGTCACTTGTATACTCTGTTCAGTAAGACACAGCACTGATGTACCAACCACAGAGAGAACGAAGCTTGCCATACATGTGACATACTGATAGAGCGATCAGACTCACAATGTAAAAAAATTAAACGCAATTAAAGACATAAATTGATGGTTTCTATTCACCTTAAGAAGATGGGATTGAAATTGTCCCCATCAATTGCACCATTCAGGTGCAATAGGCTCAATATGTTTTACTGCAGGACCCTATAGATTGTATAGATGTATTGCAGTAAAATCTGTACAATGGCAGAGAAGAAAAATCTACAAAGGGGTAGTTAAAACCTCAGAAGATTGGTGCCCCACTTCCACGTTTGGGAGACCTGCACTTGAGCCATCTTTGATAACAAGCTATATACTGACATATAATAATGAGATATTATAAGAGATCCAGTGTTCTATCATTCCATCGTACCAGTGACTTTATCGTACTGACAGGGGCGTGCTCAGTTTAACATCAGCGGCTCCAGGTCCATAACTCTTACGGACTAATTATGAAATCATAATGATAAACGAAATATGATTGCACGTAAATATATTTGTGTTAAATCTTATACAGTTTTTGTTAAATATAATATGTATATAGGGAGAGCCCAAAACACACGCACACACACTGTATATATATTCTAGTCAATGTTAGGACAGAACGGAGAGTGGCAAGACTGGTACAAGACAACAGAAGGGCAGTGCAGTGTCAGATTCCTCGCATCACCTTTCAACATCTCGTGGTCTCATGTATATATATATATACACAGGGCTCAAAATTTCAAGTCCTGAGCTACTAGCCAGGCCTTAAGAGTCACTAGCCACCAGTTGCCCCACCTAACCCTTACCTAACCCTTACCCTAACCCTTACCCTGCCCCAGCCTTAACTCCGCCCCTAAACACACCCTCTTAAATAATCTTATGATAATTCTTATCTTGTGATAGTTGCCGCTTGTAAACAGCAGATTAGGGATTCCCGCTGCAGGAAAACGCAAGTTCCTGACACAGGAATCTCTAATCACACCTGAAATATACTGTAGGTGTGAATGGGGCCTAATATACACATACACTAAAGGTGCCCATACACCTGCCGATTATCGTACGATAATCGTGGGTGATCCCGCGATCGTACGATAATCGGCAGGTGTATGGAAGGCGTGCGACCGCTTCTACTGTAAGTTCTTCCAAGCACGCTGGAAAACCTGCCGAAAATTGTATAACTGTTAGTGGAATAATAACAAAGTGGAAGCAACCGGGAACAACAGCAACTCAGCCACAAAGTGGTAGGCCACATAAAATGACAGAGTGGGGTCAGCGCATGCTGAAACACACAGTGCGCAGAAGTCGCCAACTGTCTGCAGAGTCAATAGCTACAGACCTCCAAACTTCGTGTGGCCTTCAGATTGGCACAACAACAGTGCGTAGAGAACTTCATGGAATGGGCCGAACTTCTATTTCCATGGCCGAGCAGCTGCATCCAAGCTTTACGTCACCAAGTGCAATGCAAAGCGTCAGATGCAGTGGTGTAAAACACCTCGCCACTGGACTCTAGAGAAGTGGAAACGTGTTCTCTGGAGTGACGAATCACGCTTCTCTGTGACAATTTGATGGATGTGTCTGAGTTTGGCGGTTGCCAGGAGAAAGGTACTTGTCTGACTGCATTGTGCCAAGTTTAACGTTTGGTGGAGGTGGGGTTATGGTGTGGGGTGGTTTTTCAGGGGTTAGGCTTGGCCCCTTAGTTCCAGTGAAGGGAACTCTTAAGGCATCAGCATACCAAGACATTTTGGACAATTTCATGCTCCAAACTTTGTGGTAATAGTTTGGGGATGGCCCCTTCCTGTTCCAACATGACCGCACACCAGTGCACAAAGTAAGGTCCATAAGGACATGGACGGGGGAGTTTGGGGTGGAGGAACTTGATTGGCCTGCACAGAGTCCTGACCTCAACCCAATAGAACACCTTTGGGATGAATTAAAGCGGAGGCTGCGAGCCAGGCCTTCTCATCCAACATCAGTACATGACCTCACAAATGTGCATCTGGAAGAATGGTCAAACATTTCCATAGACACACTCCTAAACCTTGTGGATGCCTTCCCAGAAGAGTTGAAGCTGTTGTGGCTGCAAAGGGCGGGCCAACTCAATATTGAACCCTACGAATTAAGACTGGGGTGCCAGTAAAGTTCATGTGCGTGTAAAGGCTGGTGTCCCAATACTTTTGGTAATATAGTGTATGTGTGTGTATGTGTGTTTTTGCTCTCTCCCTATATAAATATTATATGTAACAAACACTGTATAAGATTTAAATACAAATATATTTACGTGCAATCATATTTTGTTTTATCATTATGATTTCAGAATTAGTCCGAAAGAGTTATTGACCTGGAGCTGCTGAAGTTAAACTGCGTTGGTCCGTGAGATTAACGGACCCGAGCCCTGCACACGCCCATGCACCCCCCCCCCCCCCCCCCCCGGCGGAGCGATACCGGGGAGGTACT
>NW_017307020.1:564349-568937 GCF_000935625.1 Nanorana parkeri | reverse complement strand
GATAAGGGTCTGATAAAAAGATAGAACACCGGCACATCCTGGACATCCCTTGTTTGCCACTCTTTTATCAGGTAGGCTTAAAAATATCTGGATTTGGACTAATATGTGGCAGAACCTGAGCTGTAGATAAGATGTTGCAGCAAGTATGAACTTTTAATGTAGAGGTAGGTAATTATATAAGAACAATAATTGTTAAGGTTTTGTGGTGTATTATAGTGTTGTTTTGATCTGTTTACAACCCCAATTCCAAAAAAGTTGGAAAGCTTTGTAAAATCTACATAGAAACAGAATGCAATGATTTGCGAATCTCATAAACCTATATTTTATTCACACTAGAAAATAGAAAACATATCAAATGTTTATACTGAGAAAATGTACCATTTTAAGAAAACTTTTTTGGAATTGGTCTGCATCTATGAGAATAGGCCAAACAGCAGTGAGTAGCCTGATGTAGATGTTGGATAGGCTGAGTCGAACTCCTTCTGCACTTCGGGTCAGCCGAACATGCTGAGCATGTTCGGCGGACCCGAAGCCATGCGAAGCAAGCCGATGTACGGCTGATTTCACCCAATATATGGCTGAAATCAGCCGTACCAGCCTGAAGTGAATAGCCAAACAGTGTTCGGCTCACTTCACTTGGGGTCGGTTGTTCACTCGGCTGCCCTCGGCAGCTTAGTGAATAGACCCGACTGTTTCTCATTCACAGGGCTGGACGAGAAAAACATTCTCTGTCTCCCCCCTGGTCTATACTGCAGCTGATTGGTTGCACAATGAACTTCACAACATTCATTGTGTTGATCTATTTCAATTGATTTTGTTTGATTTGTTCATTGCAAACAGTTGCAAGTCTGTACATGTTGCCAATAAACCTGATTTGCAATGGGAGTTGAATAGTGTTTATTACAACAGTAGATATCTGATATATAGATGTGTTGGATGACTGCAGCTTTCGCCGCTGTCTGTGGTTCAATCCCGAGGTCCCGGGAGTCTGAACACACCTGGAAGTGTGTCAGATGTGAAGATCTTCTCTTACAAGAGCTTTTTGTTTTCCGTTTTCAGTTTAGAGTCACTTTAACAGATGAGTGCATTTAAAAAACAAAGTGCATTTATCTTTTTTGCCCCTTATCCTGGCCTAACCTAACCCACCCTCCCCCTCCACAGATGTATACTTACCTCAAATTACCAATGTGGTTCCACTGTTTATTTACATGTAGCAGTGCAAGTGTTCTGTGCCCTGGCTGTACCTGTGCATTACAGCCCCATACATTTCTATAAAGCTGTATCTCAAGGCCGGGGATGGTTAAAGACAGTACCATAAAAGTCTATGCGGCTGTAATGCACAGACGCAGCCAGGCAGTAAACACTTGCAGTGCTGAATATAAACAAACAGTGGAACTGCAGCCGTCAGATCTTGGTAAGTTTGCATCTGTGGCGGTGGAGGATGGTTAGGTTAGATCAGGGCACAGAGGCAAAAAAGGATAAATGCACTTTGTTTTAAAGCACACATCCTTTAATAACAAATTATAGAAGGCAGGAACAGGAAAAAGGTTATATTGAAAACATGTTTCATTTGGCTGGACACGTTGAAACAAACAGTGTGTTCTCAATGTACACCAATCCATTAAATGAATCTACTAATTGTAATCACTATAATCTGATTTTCTAGCTGTCTGTTTATACAAGTCTGAATCACACAGTCACCATCCCCGAGTCAGTCTACATACAAATCTTCCTTTTATTTTCCCAGCCTGCCACCATGTGGAAGTATCTTGCAATAAATCTGCTTGGACACATCATGGTTTAGATCCCTGCTTATCTGACAGTCAGCTTCTGTTATTTCAGTCCCCTGCTCGGAGGATAGATTTCCTATTTTTCCAATAGCGCAGCAACAAATTTCATTAGGAAGATAATGCATTTCTTAGCAAGCGCTGTAGACTGTACAGTGTATAAATAGCAGCACAAACCATTGCAGCAAAGGGTGGGCCAGAGGATCTTGCTTATCCATCTGCTTCTTGATTTCCAAATAAGGTGCCTGGAGCAATAAAAATAAAATACGTATAACATAACCGTGCAATCTCTAAACAAACAACGCACGAGCAGATTTAATGCAGAGATGAAGCAAGATGGAGAATGTAATTTATGCGGCCAAACTCTATTTAAAAGTAAGCCATGCCATTAATTAGTAATGGTAGCCTTGGCTGTGATGCAGAAGTGTATAATAAGAGTTTATATAAGGTCACATGAGGACAGGCAGGCCGTCTCGCTCATGAGAACTTCAGCGCTAAGAGGCAGGTTACTCAGGTTACCTGCTGCCTCTTGTCAATCTACATCACTTGTATTATGTATCAAATGTTTTGGAAGGGAAAATGCACACAAAATGGATATAATTGAGTTTTGGCTAGCTCCTGGGGAGTTAAATAACCCCCATTTTAAAACAGCCAGAGAGCTAAATATACAGTTAAACTATATACTGTATATGTGATCTGCCAAAATATATCAGGTCTGTTCAGCCCTTCTTGTGATTCACAAAAACTCATTGCGCATCCAGAATGGTGACACAACTGTTTACTGTTGTAGCTTTTTATGTCACCGGCCTGATACCTGCTCTTTGAGTTTCATTAGTCTGATCAGGTCCTTCCTGTGTTCCTCCTCCTGTAAACTCTCTAAATGCCTCTCCATCCAGCCCCCAGTGCCTGAAAACACGGCAGATTGACAGCATTGTATGAGTGCCTTATCTTCTTCTTATATGATTTCTACCAGGCAAAGGAATATGAGCAAATAATATAAAGAAAGATTTTGCACAATTATATTAGCTTAATAATAACATATATTTCATTGTTGTTGTATAGCAGATACAAAACTGTAGTTAAAGTGACATTAAACCCTCAGATTTTTTAACATAAACCAATACTGTAATGTGTGCCTTACTGTAATCCATGGTTGTTTCCCTTCTCTTTGCTGCTCTTCCTTTTAAATCTGTATCTCTTCTCATGCTGGGCAGAACTTCTGTTTTGCAGCTGACTGCCTTGTCTCTGAAATGGATACACGGTGTCTGTGTGTAGGTTTGCAACCTGAGCCAGCACTACAGGAAGAGGCACTCAGCTGCAAAGGGAAGTTCTCCCCCAGCATGAGAACAGATACAGATGTAAAAGGAAGAGCAGCAAAGAGAAGGGAAACTACCATGGATTACAGTAAGGCGCACATTACAGTATTGGTTTATGTTAAAAAATCTGAGGGTTTAATGTCACTTTAAGGGCCTTTTGTATTTGCCCTAAATTCCACTTGGGGACTGTGTCTGTGATATGTGCCCAGTCACTATTGGAAAGAGTCTCACACTACCTATTCAGCTAATTGTATATTTAATATTAGGGTATGTCAGGGACAGTAATGAATAGTAAGACTGTTGAATGTGGAAGTGGAGCTCTGACTGGAGTCAGTGTGAAATATAAAGGTGGCCATACACTCTACAACCATCGCAAGACTTTAGTCTTGCGATGGTTGTAAAGGGATTAAAGAAACGTACGATCTGCCTATCTTGGACAGGCAGATCGCACTCTCGATCATCGCAAGGTGTGCAAGCCCGCACACCGGCCCGTTCAGCATTTATCTTCCGAGCACCGTTCTAACCAGCCGAGAATCGTATGATTCCCGGCTGGTTTTCGAACATGCTGGTTCGACAGAAGACGTGCGACCGTACAGTAGAAACGGTCGCACGTCTCCGTTCACACTGCTCGATTATTGTACGAAAAACCGATCGCATACGATTATCGTACGATAATCGTGCAGTGCATGGGCACCTTTAGAAACTAGAGAATGATTTCTTCCACAGATACCACCTGTAGCTGAAGTAGTATTTTAGTGAGGAGTGGCCATTTAATTCAGGTTTCACCTGGCTTTCCTTCTCAGACATTAGCTGCCACTGGAAGCCAAGCTTAGACCTTGATATAAGAATGTCCTTTTTGCAGCCATTCTGTATCATTGGAAGAAACAATGTGGTAGGGGGTAATATTGGTACCTTCATATAAGCAAATTTGGTATAAAGTAAAAAGCATTTGCATGTAGGATAGGTGTCCCTACTAATGAGGAGATGGGCTAATGATTAGCTTAGTGGCTGGCACATACACCATACTTTCAAGAACAGCATGATGCACAGTTTAGACATAAAGCACAACTAGTTCACAAACTGGAACAACCATTTTTGATCAGGGGTGCAAGCCTTTGACACCATCTGTCTCCCACTTTTAATGCCATTTTAACATCTCTGCCATGACATTTTGACAACAATTCACACCATCAGCCATGTAAATCGACAATTTAACACTTATACAGACTTCCTGATACCAAGCAGGGCCGGCCTTAGGGGTGTGCGAGCTGTGCGGCTGCACAGGGCGCCATGGCAACAAGGGCGCCATGTGATGGATTTGGTGTCCTCAATTTCTTTTCTATTTTAAAAGGGAAATGTCAGGGGTCTGTTTGGACCTCTAATATTTCCCTGAAGCCCCCCCCCCCCCAACAGTACAAAACAAATAAATAATACAAAAACTAAAAAAAAAATAATAAAAAATGTAAAAAAAATATTTTTAAAAAG
>NW_017307020.1:465503-564271 GCF_000935625.1 Nanorana parkeri | reverse complement strand
CACACATATTATTAGACAAGTGCGAAGACTAAAAATTCATTTCAGATTAAATAAACTAAAACTAAAACCGTTTTCATTTGTTTCATCAAACAAAACACTTTTTTATGCTATTTTGGATTCAGCCATTGGCGTGTTCTGGAGGCAGGGCGCATGGCATCATATAACACCGCACGTGTTGGTCTCCGCCATCTTGGTGTATATCTAGGTTTACACCAAGATGGTGGGGCCAATATCAGTGTGTGACGTCACCTGACGCCACGCATGCATGGCGTCATGTAACGTCATGCTCAATGCCTCCAAGATGGTGCCACGCATTCACAGAACACATTGTCATACAAATTATACTTTTCTAGATATACTGTCTTGAAAAAAGGGGTCGGCATGACAACCTGACACTTTATTTTTATAGACTCTGTTGTAGTTTGACATTTATTGTTTACCTTCTGTTGTTTTATTTGATAAGAATACTTATATTGTGCTTACAAGTTTAATACTTTTGAATAAAAGTTTTATTTTTATCATACTTTTTAATATATTTCTCTGCGGCTTAACAAAATAGGAGTCTTTAAATGGTGCGGATATTGGGGGAAATGGGTGTGGTTACGGGGTGTGGCCACTAAAGGGTGTGGCCACTGAGGGGCGCTGTAAAGCTTTCTCGCACATGGCGCCTAAAGGCCTAAGGCCGGCCCTGATACCAAGGATAGTATTATGTAATTAGAACAGGGTGGTTCCACACCGTCCGCATCACCCCTTCTGTTCCTAAACAGTCCACATCTACCCAGTCCATGATTACATTAATGTGTCTGTGCTACCTGTGTGGATATAAAAGCTGGGGTAATTTCCTGTACAAACTGGCTTAGATAAGCTACGAAAGGTCTTCAACCTTACATGACAAGTCAATTTGACTGTGACTAACTACTACTAGCTATACCATCCAAGCCATTTCCTCAATTCTCACACAGACAGCTATGTGCTGCTGGGGAGAAAACTATTAAAATGAACCTGTTGCTCTGCACTGAACTGTAAAACACAGGTTCACTTTAGCTACATATGCAGCTTAAATCTTTATTGTTGATAAATAAGTAGCTTCACAAACCCATGCACACAGTTTAAGAGTTCTTCTTACAATTAAATGGAGGAGAGCCAACTCTTTAAAGAAAAACTCTTGAGCATTTTAAAAATTAACCCTTTACAGCGGGGCTACCCCCACATTACAAGGGTTAACTGCTCGTTTTGCTCTAGAGGCTAAAATAAAAAGATATAATGGTCCCCGTAGCCTCTTTTTTCCCAGGCTCCAGCAGTCTAAGTACCACTGACGTCATCACCTCTAATACGCGTCCACTGATTTGCACTGAACGTGAAGATGCCAAGGGACATTTCACAGATGGAGCGGAGGGGAAAAGAGGAGAGCGCTCACCGCTGCGGGACCGAGAATCAGGCGAGAATTGGTGCGGAGGTAGCTCCACTGCAATGGTTAATCTTTAAAAGGCCCAGAGTTCGTCTTTAAGGATTGCAGTGTTGGGTAGCATGAGCAGGGAACTTTGCCAAAGGGTGAAGATTTAACTTACAGCCCACCCTACAGGTAAGCACACAGGTTCTTCTTCCACTGGGTGCTATTTCTTTAATGTTCTCCCAATGGCAAGAAGGTCACTTTAAAAAAATAACTTTTCTTTGTCCAAGCAGTGCAAAGCAACAGGTTTACTTGAATGCTTATCCTCATTCCCATCCAAAAGCAGCATATACTCACTTTTTTTCACTCTACTGGGAGCCAGTTATTTAATACTTCAGAGTAAAGAAGAGCTTATAAATCACTCCCCTTCCAGTCCCGTGGCAGCGCTGGTTCTTGGCGATTGGCACAGCATTGTCACATGGGGGTTGTGAAGACAGTCCTGTAAAAGCTCCTACTAGAGCTTACATTGAGGTTCCTTTCCTACCATGTTTTGCACGTATGTTAAAATGCACATTTCTGGCCTGTAAATTACTTAAAACCCCCAAACATTATATACTATGTAAAAGCAGGGACCATGTGGAATAAAACGGGGGCAGTTGCAATTTGTTAAGTCCTACTATATTAGCGTAAACCCATGCAACTTTACAGTCCAGGATCACTTCTACTAAAAAGCAGACAGTCTGCTAAGTAAATGTAAACAAACTATAGCTATAGCTCAAGCTGTAGGGGCCAGGAATCTGTTTGCTGCCACAGATGTAAGGCATATGCCTTACATCTGTGGCAGCAAAAAGGATGTAATATAGTTACATTTGCACTGCAGAACTTTGAAAGGAAGCTTGCACTGGCTAAATTATGAGTGATGCCATTGATGACCTCTTTTCAAAAATATCAGTTGTCTTGGGGTCTTAGGCTTCAATTTTTTGAGACACTGAAATGCAACAAACATACAGATCATACAAATCAGAGTGAAGTCATAACTCCTAATCTGCATGCGCTGAAGGACTGAAATTACTATAAGGCACAGTAGGCACCTGCCTATATAAGTGGAGAGGCAGAGGTCACTTTTTTTTACTTATCAGACATTGGCTGCATGAAAATGTGGCCTTGTGCATACTGGTCCTGAGATGGTGACTTAGGTAGTGCTGAATTATTGAATCAGCATGACATCTGATATTATCAATAGAAGGTCATTGATGAGGACCCCCTTCCACTCTCACTACAGGTTTCCTCTTATCAGTTGTGTTCCTTTTTTGGGAATTGCACCTTTCATTTGGTAAACTGAGCAGCTGTTATTTTTATTTTTCAATGCACACCTAAAGCACATGTAAACACACAACAGAAGGCATGAAAAACAAATACTTGCTAAAAATGCATGTTACAATGCATGTGTCTCTTAAGTGTTGAAGTAAATCTGGAGCCCCATGCTTACTTGAGTCATCTCTCTGATGGAAGCGATGCTGTCTAATGCCTTCTGAACTCTGTCGTAATTCTTTTTCTGTTAAAAAAAATAATGATACGTCAAGCAACCTGCAATGCTAGAAAAAAAACAGATGAAGACCTATTCCACCCAAAAACTGACTGGGAACACCAATGAACTTGGGAACTCCAGTGTGGTGAGTCTCCACCTCTGTACACCTGTTGTTGCCATTACCAGGGGGAACCATTCTTTCTATATTGTGGAGAGTACAACTCAGGCTTGTCAGAAAGAACATTTTACCTTCAATGGCTACATATGTGTTCTGGATCAGCAACACGAAATGTAATTGAAACCAGATACTGCCAGGGAACTAGCATTTTCTCAAGACGGTTAACAGTGATGGCCCCCATGTTTTCCTGGGTATGGGTTTCCTGGATAAATGTTTGCATTGCCCTGAGCAGCCAATCAATAAATGACCTTTGAAACTTTTATGAACACACTATAGACTTAATTCACAAAGCTAAAACACCAGAAAAAAAATGGAAGTTATTTTCAGCTGAGTGTAACAGATGAAAATTACCATCACATGACAGAATATGATGATCCTTATCCTTGTCTAAAGCTTTGTGAATTGAGCCTTGAATGTGAATAGCATATATTAAATTGAGGTACCGCCTTTGGAAGCATACTAGTGAGTACTTACTCTGGGATTAAAGGCCAGGGCCTGAGAATCATTGGGGTCTACCACCGAAGGATATGGCTCAAAAATAACAACTTTTCTTGGAGATTCCAAAGCAGACCGACACATTGATACTAGCAGATCTACAACCTAAAAACATAAAACATCACCATTAATTCACTTCATCTGCCATTTCCATACAGAAGAATATAAGAAAATTCAAATATATTCTGGACAAAGATCATCACAATCCGGGGACCTCCATGGTTAGAAATTGGTTGCATTTTGAGAAAATGGCTGGTCTGTATTTTGGGTGTACAAGAGGATAGTTAGCTTAATTTTGGCCAAATACAATCTGTGCTTAGAGAGATATGGAACCTGCCACTGCTGATGTATTCTGCTGAAATTAACCCGAGATGCAACTACTGCTTGCCTGGCTGTTATATTGACCCAGCAACTCCAATACTTTCCAAGTCACTATCCCCGAACAAGTATTTAGATAAGGAGTTCTGACATCACTAGCTAAATACTTATTTGGGCACCAACTCACAAAGTATTGAAGTCAGTGGAACAGCATGATTTCCAGGCAACAGCATTTTCAGAAAAAGGTCAGCAACTGCAGTTCAACTATTCCTATGAGGACAGGATTCCCTGAGATTCAGGTATCTCTCATACATCAATAAAGAAATAGCAGACGGGAAACCTGAAGTTTTTATGGTGGCAAGGGTAGATGAATCAGGAGTGGAAAGGCAGATCGAGGTATCATCTGCATAAAAGTGGAACTGTAAGAGGTGACCTTTACCAAGAATGGTGAATAGAGAGGGCTAAACATTACAGTATTCAGGCAGTGGAAATTGTATGGGGTGCGGAAGAATAAGAGGCTTCACTGAATAGCACCATGAAGGCTGTGTCAAAATAGCAAGTAAGAGAAAGATGGAAGAACAAGGAAGTTACTCAGGAGCTAACAAAAGTTGACTTGGCTGCCAAATTCTCCAAATTTCAGTCCAATCAAGCATCTGTGGGATGTGCTGGAAAAACAAGTCTAAACCATGGAGGCCCCACCTCGCAACTTACAAGACTTAAAGGATCTGCTTCCGATAACTTGGTTCCAGATATCACAGCATACCTTCAGAGGTCTATTGGAGTCCATGTCTATTCAATAGTAGGCGGGTGGTTATAATGTTATGGCTGATCGGCGTATAACACTGTTTACACACTAGTACAGTTTATTTATTCGTTTTAGGAAATTAATCTCCTTAAGGTTGCAGGGTTGCTTTTACCTACCTGAGCACCTGTGGCGATTTCATCTGCGGCTTCATTCATTACACCTAATGTCTGAAAAGCGAATACACACAGCTCTCTTTCACACACTGTGGGCTAAAAAAACCAAAAACATATGATCTTAGTTATTGTACATAGAAACTCATGTCACTATATTAAGCACGGTAAAGTGGAAAATTGAATAAAATGTACTAGAGGTATCTGTACATAACATAGAAGATGTTCAGTAGAGCTGTGGGAGCCATGGAACCACAGGGCATGCTAATAATTAAATTTTGACACTTTATAAACTCTCAAAAGTTCCAAGCTGAGTTGCCCAATTCCCAATTTGAGAATGTCACTGGCCAACAGGGAGGTACAGGAAGTGGGAAGAGCAGGGCAACTCTGAACTTACCAGTACACATTACATAACCCTGGATTTTAGGACTCTTGGGGTAGTCCTAAAGGTCACTGAAAGTATGTAGAGGCCCTCTAGATGTTGGCATTTTGTTCCTGTAGCCATGTTACTATTCTTAAAAAAGTAACAGGTTACCTTTATCTGAATTGATACATCAATCACTACATTATTAGGGACTGGAAGAAAAAAATTATTTGAAAAATAACAATATTCATATGTAAGTGTGTGGCAGCGCAGGACCGAAACGTTTCAGATTTAATTGTGTACAAATAAATAAAAATATATAGTCCCAGGGGTAGCCACCGCACCCTGTTTGTAAGGTAAATGCCTGGGTGCACCTCCACAAAACAATACATACAAATCCAAAATAGGTATAGAGGTATTTCCACCCAGTCTCCCTACCTCTCGAGAACTGTAGTGGATCTTCAGCCTGTGGTCCAGTGTGGGCTGCTGTGCTGTGATGGAGCTCCATTGCTTGCACAACTCCCTTCGAGCCCTGTAAAGGTGCTGGGAGCCAGAATGTGGTGTTACTTCAGTCCAGGCTCCTCTATAGCAGTGGATTACTGGACCAGAACGCGGGCACTAATGTGTCACACGTGTGGGTCCGGGCGATCGCACTGGGGCCAGGGGGCTCAGCTGCGGTGCCATTGAGTTCAATGCACCACCAGGGGCGGACTGACCATACGGGCATTCGGGCACGGCAGAGCCAGCTGTACCCGCCCCCTCCCCCGTCCGTTCCTGGTATGGGTCAGCGTGAGTGAGGACGCTCTCCTGTGACCCCTCCCCTCCACTGGCCGCCAAGGAGAGGTGCTCTCACCTGTGGTGCTCCATGGGTCTCAAAGTGTCATTACGTTTTTAAAGATGGCCACAGCGAATAGCGGCGGCCATCTTTAAACCTAGCAGGTGCCCAGATCCTATTTAATAAATCGCCAAACCAGCAATATATAAATAAAAATCCTCCCATGATGGGCCAGTGGAGGATAAGTATGATCTGCATCTCTTGCTGATGCAGACCATACTGATTGCTCCCTCGTAGTGCCATTGCTCACGGGCAGGAGCGATTAGTATGGTCTGAATCAGCCAGAGATGCAGATCATACTGATCCTCCACTGGATCACCAAGATATGCCCTCAGTGCCCCACTGGACCCCAGGGATGAAGCCCCCTCCCTGCAAAACAGGTAAGCAGGAGGAGGGGCAATGTTTTAATTATTCATTTTTATTTCTTAGTAGTTCTGTGTGTGTGTGATGTGTGTTTTATTAGGTGTGCGTTTTTTAATGAGTGTGTGTGTGTGTTGTATTGAATATGTGTGTGTGCGTGTTTTAATAAGTGTGTGATGTGTGTTTTACAGAGTGTGTGAGGTGCACGTGTTTTAATGCGTGTTTGTGTGACGTTTGTGTTTTAATGCATGTGTATATTTTAATGCATGCGTGCGTGTGATGTGTGTGTTTTAATGCGTGTTATGTGTGTGTGTGACGTGCACGTGTTTTAATGAGCGTTTGTGTGTGTTTTAATGCATGTGTATGTTTTAATGCATGCGTGCGTGTGTGTTTTAATGCGCGTGATGTGTGTTTTATTACGTGTGTGTGTGTGTTTTAATGTGTGTAATGTATGTGTTTTAATGCGTGTGTGATGTGTGTGTTTCATTACATGTGCGATGTGTGTGTTTTTTTTAATGAGTGTGTGATGTGTGTTTTTTTTTAATGAGTGTGTGTGTGTGTGTGTGTGTGTTTCATTACCTGTGTGATGTGTGTGTTTTAGTGAGTGTATAAATGTTTAAATATGTGTTTCCCTATGGTGCCTAAGCAGTGATGCTGAACATTTTTTAAACCCCAGCGCCCAAACTGCAACACAATACTAAACTTATTTTCAGTGTTGGCACTTTCAGATAAATACATAGATTTTGCATCGCAGTTTGGGCACTCGGGTTCAAAAACGTTCGCCATCACTGGTATAGTGCATGGCCATCTTCCGACATACCAAAACTATGTAAAATAATCCACGCGGTTTGTATCCAGTCAGGCATGACCTTTCACAAATAAGATCTGGTACTAAAGGAGATTTTACAGTCAGATTTTAACATGTGTGGCCATCGCTAATCTGCACTGTTCCCCCACTCTGTATGCACAATAAGGTGTACCGTCCAGTCTCCCTTTATCCCTGCAGTACAATTGAATCCATAGGACTTAGGCCTGGTCTCTTTAGAGAAGGTGGAGAGGATAATGTTGTACGTCATTAGCTAGGCTGCTTAAAGCAGAACTCCGGGCAAAAGTGTTCTTAACCTTTGAGGTGGGGCTACTCCCGCACTGCAAGGGTTAAGTGCTCGTTTTTGTCTAGGTGCTAAAAAAAAATACTCACCCGACACTCGGAGCCAGCTTGCTCTTAGACTGGTCCTTCCAGCCTCTCTCCCCCTCCTCTGCAGGGGTCTAAGGATACTTGAGTCATCATGGTCATGCACAGTGTATAGGACTTGAGGAAGCCGAGAAACATGCCATCCCAGCAGTGGAGGAGGATACAGGCTTCAGGGACCGGAGTAGCAGCCAGACGGCTCTGCAATTCAGGTGAGTATCATTTTTTTTAACACCTAGACAAAAGCAAGCACTTAACCATTGCAGTGCGGTGGTAACCTTTGGGTGGCTTTGTAATTATGTTTTTTTTATCTTATCTCGGAATAAATCTATATCTGGATGCTTTACTCGATTTCAATGTGGCACTTCAATCTCTGCCTGACTACATTAGCTTATCAGCTGTCTTTTGCTCAGTGACAGCCACCTGTTCTCACTTGCTATCAGGGCTGGATTTACTCTCTCTGCTGCCCCAAGGCCAGGTTCCTCAATGCGCCCCCCATGGAGAATGGCAGACCTGCAGGCTGCATACAAGTGATCTCGGCGACAACCCCGGGACCACTTGTACAAAACAAGCGGCGGCTTCCCCGATGTACATTCAGCTTTGCTTGCACAAAGCAGGGCTAAATGTAGAAAACAACTACCCACCCGGTGCCCGGAACTGCATGTCCTGGGCATCGGGGAATAGGAATTCCACACCCCTGCTGGCCCTCCACTTCCTGCTGCCCCAAGGCCGGGCCTTGGTTGGGCTTGTGGGAAATCCGGCCCTGCTTGCTATATTACATATGCAAACAATGCAGTTATTCCTTTTTTATATCTAATTCAGTTGCTGTGGACCAAAAATGAGTTGCAGTGGGCGCAAAAGAAAACAAAAGGTCTAAATGTGATTATTATGCCCAAATATATGCAGCCATGATTAAGCAGATGGAGTCTTGATATACACTATATAACTTTTTTTTTTACTTTTGTCTTTTTAATGATAATACCCCTTTTTAATCATTTGTTACTTCTATACTAAAATGTCATCAACCTCGTGAAAACGTAGACAGATTGCTATTGCCAGTCCGTATGTCCCTTTAATGAACACTGTACTAACTAAGCAACAAAATAAAATTCAGCTCGCTCTTACTCATATTACAGAATTACGATTTGTTAAAACTTGTCATGCCACCTGTAATAAATACTCATCATTTGAGTACAATACACACTGGCAGATGACAATGTCTACAAACAGTGTTTGGAAGGCATTAGGCACATTCCGTACATTTGCAGCAACAAAGATTCTGTACTGAATGAAGGGCTCTGTATTAAAAAGAGACGCTACGATTACATTTTGTGCTCAGAATCCAATTAACGTTGATTCTTTTTGACCTTAAAATGATCAAAGCAAACAAATCCACTACGAGGATGGCAAATAACCGTGTGGAGTAAATGGCTGCTTTATATTCACATCATAGGACATGGAGAACAGTGACAGAAAGTTAATGACCAAATTATTGTCACATATAAAAGTCTATTCCGTCCCATGCATGATGATAATATGCAACGCAAAGGTATTACCAAATGGATGCGTACTTCGAACATACTCGAAGGGTTAAATCAAACCTATCATTAAAATGTAATCTTCGCTATGGTTTATTGTAGCAACTCATGAAAATCCATTCTGGACCATGAAGTTTCAATCAAGATTGGAGGGGTCAAAGTGTGCCTATTAGCATATATACCATTGGTTGGCCAGTGGCTGTCTGCAGGGGTCATAGTGTGCCTATTAGCATATATACCATTGGTTGGCCAGTGGCTGTCTGCAGGGGTCATAGTGTGCCTATTAGCATATATACCATTGGTTGGCCAGTGGCTGTCTGCAGGGGTCATAGTGTGCCTATTAGCATATATACCATTTCCCAGTCTGATCACCATCAGTCAGATCAGGCAATGGTCATCTAATATAGTATGCTATTATAGAGTAATCTCATAGAGTAGTCTATTGGGGTACTCGGAGGGTTATACTGGATCTATCATTAAAATTCACATTTCAGCAAACCTTAATACAACTACTGATTACGTACAACTTCCTGGATGCATTCATTGTCTATTTTATACTTGTATGGGATATAACTACCTACTGTATATATACACTGAGTGGCCAGTTTATTACGACCACCTGACGTTTGTAGGCAAATTAGCTATAATTAGCTATAATTTCACGCTGAAGTTGCTAGAGGGCCAGACCATTATAAATAGGGAAGCAGGTTGTTTACCACGACAGTAGAAGTGATTTTTTTCTGAAGATACGGGTAAACAACGCGATTTAACAGCCTTTGAACGTGGAATGATTGTTGGCGCTCTGATCCATGGAGCGAGTATCAGCAAAACAGCAGAATTTGTTAAATGTTCAAGAGCAGCTGTTGTTAAAGTGTTTAAAGACTGGACTGTCAGCTGAAAATCTGGGTCTGAACGTGCGAATTGTGGCCGTCAGCGACTAGTCAATGTTAGGGCAGAACGGAGAGTGGCAAGACTGGTACAAGACAACAGAAGGGCAACAGTGCAGTGTCAGATTCCTCGCATCACCTTTCAACATCTCGTGGAGTCACGAGGCGGCCCAACGAAGTCATCTCATGGAGTCATCTCGTGTCCCAACGAAGTACTGATGGGGTGGTCATAATAATCTGGCCACTCAGTGTATGTTTATAAAATAGGGATGTTCAGATATCAAGTACCGTACTCAGTACAAGTACAGATACTTTTCGAGCTCCAAGACTAGACTAGAGAAAAATTAAAAAATTAGGAGGCAGCTGTCATTTTTAAGGAGCACACAGAGCTCCTGGGATTTGTGCATTCCTGTTTTAATGTATGATTTTATTTGTACACATATATTAAAGGGATGCACCGATACCATTTTTTTAAAATACAAATACTGATTGTAAGGCACCAAGTACCTCTGCGCAGGCGGGTAACTGGAAAACGTGCGCTAGTGCGTGCAATGGACTTACGCACGGAAATGTGCGCACAGGAAGTTATACTTCTCCTGCTAATGGATTGGCCTATATAAACCAGCCTGCCATATCCTTAGTTGCTGGATGATCTTCAGCTAGTCCTCTGTGTTTCCTAGCCACTGTCTTGCTGACCCGCATTGCCTCTGACCATTCTTGATTGCTGCCTGCCTCCTGACCTCAGCCTGTTTTTTGGACTTCCTTCTGCTTCCTGTTTTGGTACTTTGCTGCTTGGCTGGCTTTGACCCTTGGCTTCCATTGGATCTCGCTCCTGTCTTCTGCTTCAGTACCCTGCTGCCCACCCGGTTTGACCTCGGCTCTCCTTGACCTGCCTCTGTTCCAGATCCTGGACTTCCTACTTGGCACAGTGTCTACAACATCCTTGGCACTCATGCAGCTCGCTGCCACTCCTCCTCCTCTGTTCCCATGCTCAGGGTTGAGAGACACAAGCTGCAAGGGAAGCCTCCTCAACTATCGGTCTCCACTACGTACGTGACACTGATACTTGTCCAAGTACTCACAGATACAAGTACTGATACATTGTGTACAGACTAATGATTTCAGGACAGTGGTGGAGTGCCAGAGCCAGGTCCCAGCTGCAACCACTACAACCCTGGTAATTCTCATGAAAATGCCAAGTATCTGCACTGGTATCTGAACTTGTATCTGAACCATAGTATACATTTTTTTATGATATATTGTTAATATGTTAAAAATCCACCCATGAATACACAATATAACTTGAGCTCTTTTGTGTGAACTAAAGCCTTAGTATAATTTACGTGGTCTCTGTCTACCCGGAGCACTGTGGGTGTTTTACATCATTGGAAACTGTGGGGCATCTATTGTTTTCATGCAGTTCTCCTGTTGATGTAAAGTGTTTAAAGACTGGACTGTCAGCTGAAAATCTGGGTCTGAACGTGCGAATTGTGGCCGTCAGCGACTAGTCAATGTTAGGGCAGAACGGAGAGTGGCAAGACTGGTACAAGACAACAGAAGGGCAACAGTGCAGTGTCAGATTCCTCGCATCACCTTTCAACATCTCGTGGAGTCACGAGGCGGCCCAACGAAGTCATCTCATGGAGTCATCTCGTGTCCCAACGAAGTACTGATGGGGTGGTCATAATAATCTGGCCACTCAGTGTATGTTTATAAAATAGGGATGTTCAGATATCAAGTACCGTACTCAGTACAAGTACAGATACTTTTCGAGCTCCAAGACTAGACTAGAGAAAAATTAAAAAATTAGGAGGCAGCTGTCATTTTTAAGGAGCACACAGAGCTCCTGGGATTTGTGCATTCCTGTTTTAATGTATGATTTTATTTGTACACATATATTAAAGGGATGCACCGATACCATTTTTTTAAAATACAAATACTGATTGTAAGGCACCAAGTACCTCTGCGCAGGCGGGTAACTGGAAAACGTGCGCTAGTGCGTGCAATGGACTTACGCACGGAAATGTGCGCACAGGAAGTTATACTTCTCCTGCTAATGGATTGGCCTATATAAACCAGCCTGCCATATCCTTAGTTGCTGGATGATCTTCAGCTAGTCCTCTGTGTTTCCTAGCCACTGTCTTGCTGACCCGCATTGCCTCTGACCATTCTTGATTGCTGCCTGCCTCCTGACCTCAGCCTGTTTTTTGGACTTCCTTCTGCTTCCTGTTTTGGTACTTTGCTGCTTGGCTGGCTTTGACCCTTGGCTTCCATTGGATCTCGCTCCTGTCTTCTGCTTCAGTACCCTGCTGCCCACCCGGTTTGACCTCGGCTCTCCTTGACCTGCCTCTGTTCCAGATCCTGGACTTCCTACTTGGCACAGTGTCTACAACATCCTTGGCACTCATGCAGCTCGCTGCCACTCCTCCTCCTCTGTTCCCATGCTCAGGGTTGAGAGACACAAGCTGCAAGGGAAGCCTCCTCAACTATCGGTCTCCACTACGTACGTGACACTGATACTTGTCCAAGTACTCACAGATACAAGTACTGATACATTGTGTACAGACTAATGATTTCAGGACAGTGGTGGAGTGCCAGAGCCAGGTCCCAGCTGCAACCACTACAACCCTGGTAATTCTCATGAAAATGCCAAGTATCTGCACTGGTATCTGAACTTGTATCTGAACCATAGTATACATTTTTTTATGATATATTGTTAATATGTTAAAAATCCACCCATGAATACACAATATAACTTGAGCTCTTTTGTGTGAACTAAAGCCTTAGTATAATTTACGTGGTCTCTGTCTACCCGGAGCACTGTGGGTGTTTTACATCATTGGAAACTGTGGGGCATCTATTGTTTTCATGCAGTTCTCCTGTTGATGTCTTATCATTATTTTGTTTTCTTTAATATCACCCTAGCGCTAGATCTACTTATGATTTTTTTAATAAACATAAATCATAAACATTCTTTTCAGATGAACATGTATGTTAATGTTAATGAGTAGAAATAGGGAAACAGTATCAGCCACTCATGAAATCCATTTTGGACAATCGATTTGTCTTCTGAGACTGGTTGGCCAGTGGCTATCAGGAGAGGTCAGAGTGTGCCTGTCAGTATACAAATCATTTCCCGATCTGATGGCCATCAGTCACATAAGGCAATGGTCATCTCATGGTTATCTTAAGTCTATGAGTAGTCTATTGGGATTGTAACTGCCAGTGGTAAAAAAAGTGCAGGACTATTCACAGAACAAGTTTAGAAGAGAAGCAGTGCGCATGATAAATTAATAAAACAAAATTATGACACAAAAGTATCAATTATCTCAAAACATACAAGGATAACATACTAGAATTAAAAAATATACTATGAATTTTTTTTATTATTATGTCTGTCTGGCAAAAATGTGAAAGATCTAACCTCATCTTGTAACAGAAGGTGCTCCTCTGATACCTGTATGTGCTAGCAGCAAATCGCAAAGTCCCAAACCTTTAAAGTAACACCTGTGACATTAGTTCTTAACCACCCCTCTACTTACATGCAATATGGGCAGCCCATGGAGAGGCATCTTCATGTGACCACGGATGTAGTCTGGACGGACCAGTCCTCAAATTTATGAAAACTTGATATTTACATCATAGTCTTGGTGAAAATCTTAGATCCAAGTGAAGGTGTTTTCACGATTGTTGTTCAGACATACAGTCAGCGTAAGAACCTTTCTATGAACAGGTTAGTTTTATTATTTCTATCTCTAGACAGGTTGCCCTAAGGAGATTCAGGACCATAAGTACACATGTACCTGAAGGAGCTGCAATTTAACATGCTAGGCACATCGATGTCAGGCTGTAAATCTGAGGACACATCCCGTCTAATGAGGAATGCTTTGATGTTTGAATGAAGAGGGGAGGGATGGTCTACCAACCACTTAAAAAGGTAGCAGCACTCCAACTTGGACCTGAGGGGTGTTTCTTGTATGAGTGCCCAAACCACTTTTGCAACAACTTCTTAGTATTTCCTGGAGTTACTTTCCCTCCACCAATCAGCATTACAGTTGCCCTGAATCTGATTGGTGGCTATGGGGGAAATTACTCCAGTTCCTATAAAAGCAAATTGAAATCTGCAGCCTTGTATGGTTGCCAGGGGAGAAAAAGTTGAAGGGCTCAAGGGTTAAGTTGGGGACCTCACTTTAGGGTGTTCCTTGGACCCATTTTACTTAGAACCTAATAAACTAAAGTAAGCTCTGTACCCATGCTTAGTTATCACAACAAAACATATATTGATCATTTTGGAAAGATTTATTCATGAAAAAAATATCTAGGAAGCATGAGCACCAAATATAACATATTGTGGCATACTTGTAAACAAAGACACTTACCCTCAGCATTGGTCCATTTTGAAAAACATGGGGCTCATCACAAACCACACAGTACTCGTTGAGCACAGGTATTCTTTGCTCTGCAAACTCTATTGTCTTAGAGAAAAAAAATGAAAAATGCAGATTAACCTTGCCATCTTGTCTTGAATTGTATTGTAACTGTATGTCTTCCTTATATTGTAAAGCGCTGCGCAAACTGTTGGCGCTATATAAATACTATGTAATAATAATAATAATTAACAAAGAAGACTTCTTAACAAACCAAAACATTGCATAACAAGACCCTGCTTGTGTGACTCCTATGGACTGCAGCTACTAGTAATCCTCCATAAGCCACAACATGTCTCTGATAACAATTTCTAACAACACTGTCACCTATTTTATCCAACTATGCTGTTCTCCATAAATTCCAACTACGCCATCTCTCATATTGTCCAACCACACTGTACCCCATAATATCAAAGCACATGATCCCCCGTAGCTTTCACCCACACTGTACCCTATAATGTCCAACCTCATTCTATCCCACAACATCCAACCACATCATTACCCATAACTTTCACCACACTGTTACCTAAAACGTCCAACCAAACTGTCCCCTAATACATCCAACCATACTATCTTCAATAACTTCCAGCCACACTGTTCCCTAAAACATCTAACCATGCTGTCCTTCATACTATCCAACTATACTGTTCTACAAACCATCCAAACACACTGCGATTCATAACTTCCAACTATACTGTTCCCCACAACGTCCAACCACACCATACTCCATAACACCAACCACATCAATGCTTTTAACATCCAACCCCATTGTTCCTTATAAAATACAAACACACTGTTCCCTATAATTCACAAAAGGGTGAAGAGTTTGGAGAAGGCAGGAGGAGTGAACAATCTAGGACAACATAGCTGATTTGGAAACATTCTCCAATTCAGCTCACTTTCCAGCTCAGCTATGCTGTCCTAGATTGTTCACTTCTCCTGCCTTCTCCAAACCCTTCACCCATTTGTGAATAACCCTGTCAGTGTTCTTTGTGTGTGTGCTTGTTTCCTATTTTTTTGTATGTAACGGATTGTTAATTGTGGGCTGCCGCTTTACATTTATTTGACTATTTTTTGTTCACTTTGTGTTTTTAATTTACTTTCTGTGATAACAAAAGTAAATAATGAAGTTACTGAGGGGCCATTTTTGACACAGGTCCAGAATAGTTAAAAAGAGCTTCCGTAACCGTCAGCTTCTGTAACCGTCAAAAAAACGCCCCGGTCTTTAGCTTGGTTTTGAGCGCTTCTCCCCTCCTTTCTCTGATTGATCCCCCCCCCCCCTTGGACGAGCGCTGTATTTAGGTACGTTGTCCTTGAAACTTTCCATCTGTAACCGTCAGCAGCCATTTAAAGTCCACCACACCCTTAAAATCCAACTTATTTGGCATTCCCATTGCATCCAATGCATTTCACCAACATTTTAACAAACTCTGCTGTTTCTTGCTGGATTATTAGGAAAATGAAAACTCCAAATTTGACTAATCCCTAGTGAATTCATCAATTGTGACTTTTCTGTCATGATTGGGAGCCCTGACATTTATGTACACGGTCCAGCAATGCTTGAGGAATGTTACTTAGACAACAGCCTTACCTCTCATCCAATAGCTGTAAGAACAAGAGAGGTTAATGCTGAAAGCACTGAGGGGATTTATCAGAGACATCAAGTGGAAAATGAATGCAGAGTAGAAGCAGCGTGGAGTTTTGTCCCAAATGTTGAAGAATGCACTATTAGCTTCTGCTGTGAACTACTCTTAGTCAGAAAAAGCATTGTGACAGTTTAAAGTCTACCATTCCACTCATATATTAACAGCAGCATTTGTATGAAAACAACATCGAACATGACATTACCTGGACGAGAAATCCATGCGCTCGTGCTGGCATGCTTTTTGCATTATTGGTAGGCTAAAAGACAGATCAATATACATACAATGATTTAAATATATATCACTGAAAGGTATACATGGCTTTATCACATTTGATTCAGGCATTGAAGGCAACCTGTGATGAAAAGGTACGTGGCAGAGGTCATTGTTGACTATTTGAAGGAGAAGTCAGCAGTGGAAGCCTATATTTATTCTCCATAGAGGTTTCCTTTACATAAAAAGTTAAAGTGTATAAATAGGCAAAACTGGTTTTAGTGTTGGACAGAGTAGGGGAAGTGTAAAACCCCGTCAGGTTTGTATTGCTGTTACTGGTACTGTTGCTTGCTGCTGGTACCTGCAAGGGAGATTCCATTTCTCTTTTTATCCAGGTGACCATTAAAACTGGTGCAGGCAGTGATGGGAAATCCGAAATTTTACATTTGTTACTGGAACAGGAACACTTGTTCCAGTGGCAGCTGTCTAAAACGTGATTTCCCCTCACTTTGCAGACATTTCCTCTCATTTGTAGTTAATTCTCCAGGACAAGTAGAGAAATCTCTCCAGTGGGACTTTTAGCACACAGCCATGTGGTTTAGGCCCCTTTCAGACGGGTGGTCCAATCAGGACCAGGAAGCCCAATGTTAGTCTATGGGCAGCAAAATCTAAACGGATGTGTGTGTCCGATTACATCTGATTATCCCAGATTCCATCCAGGACTGGAAAATCAGGCCCTGATCTTGACGGATATGGGGTAATGTGATGTAAACAGACACATGTCTGCTTACATCCAGCTCCCCATAGAACAACATGGATCTGGTAAATTCAGTTCACCGACATCTGTTCTGAACTGCTCCGATCAGCAGGGGATCCATGCACGGATCCACTGCTGATCAGAACTGACAGGCATCTGTGTGAAATGGTCCTTAGAGAACAATGGATTATGCAATAACAAACCATCATATCACAGGAGTTTCAGAACATGGTCACATGGTCTTTTGTCTACTGTGAGATGAAGGAAACAACCCTGATAGTTCCAAGAGAGCAGACTATGCTGATAACACACCCATGTCACATGCATTTCCTGTTACATTTCTGCCTTAAATGCAATCTACTAACTTAATCCTCCACTGTAAGTCTACATCAGACTCAAATTAAACCACTTTCTGCCACTCAAAGTCCTGGGATCTGAGTTCTAACACATTAAAGCTTAAATCCGGTGACAAAGCTCCTGAATAGTGCATAGGTTGATTTATGTAATCATCAAGAGGCTTGCACTGGGTGCCTGCTGTGATCAGGTTTGCATTCAACATAACAGCACTTGTGTGCCAGTGCCCTGTGCAGCAGGTTCGGAGGGGCAGCACTACAAGTTCAGATTGTGACTTTATCCTTATTTTGTTCCCCTTATATGTCACCTCTGGATATTTGTGTCTATATTCAGGAAGAGAACCATAGAGGGAAGACGGTGCAGGGGATATTAAGAGAAGATAGAAGACTCTTTATTAGGGATGAGCTCAGGTTCAGAACGAATCCTATCCGAAACTGAGCTTCTCCAAGCACAGACGGTGCTCCTCCAAACTCGGAAGGCAGCTCCTTCAGCAGCAGCCGGGGAATTCAATTGACCTAATAGGGCCATATAAGGTGAATGACATCAGCACAAGCATCCTGCCCCTTTGTTCATGTGCAGCTATGGAGCACCGAATGCTCTGGCCCTCTCTCCTTTCTCTTGTTTGGTGGCCTGTATTGGTACAAGTCATCTCTGTAGATAAATCAGATACCATGTTGCTTCCAACAGCACATTCTACCATTACTTTTTAGTGAAATAAACACATGACACAAAGAGCACGGCTTGTACAAAAGGGCTATCTCATTTAGCAAAGCCTATGACAGCATGTTGTCTAAATGTGCCCTGGGCAGTGGAGAGTGAAGTAAATAGGCAAGGAGATTGCAAGGCAACAAGACTCTGGGGCCCATCAACATTTGCTTAGGCAATACCACGAGTGTCTCTTCATTTACTAATCTGATTATTTAAAAGAAGGGTGTCCATGGTAAATATTCCTAAAATGGCTTTATTTCACCATGCTCCGTAAAGTGACAAGTGTGATACATAATTAAATATAGGTTATAAGGCAGATTTTTTAATGTGCCACGCGTTCGGGTGCCGCCGATCGCACCGTGGTTGGGGCAGTGGCTGTAGTGCCATTCAGTTAAATGCCCCGCCCTCTCCCGCCCCAAAACTAAGTGAGCTGGCCGGGTTGTGTTCCAGTGCATTCCAGAGGCCGAACGCACTCTTGATGGTGTGTCGAGGCCCTTAACCCATATTGTTTTGTGTATATTGGTGCAGCTAATTAGTTAAGACACTCACAACCTCTCCTCCCCATTTTTGTTTAACCGTCTCCCTCCCTGTGTTAAGAGGGTTCTAAACTTGGTGTTACAAGGCTTCCAGAAAGAAATGTCTTTCCACATCTGTGAATGACAAGGAATCACATCCTCTGTATTGTCTAGCCTGAATAAACTACACTGGATTCTTCTCTAAGTCTTCTTGGTGAATTGGACCCTGTCTGTGGATTCCACCACCTCAGTAGATGATCATAAGATTTGTACAAACGGGGGTCAGGAGCTATGTTTAAATACATAAATCGGTGGTTGAGACAGGACAACTGTTCTATGTCTATGCAAGACTGATGTTGTCACCCTAGAACAGGCAGTGTGTTAGGATTACAGAACTCCCCCTCTTCCTCCCCAAAACATGGTGGAGGGGGGTTCTGTAATCCACAGAAAGCGATGGTAACTGATAACCATTAGAAGCAGTCAGCAGAAGCAGAGTGTGCATAAAGTTATCAGCTTACTAGACTTTTTGGCAGGATTAACAGGTATTTTTGCATCTATCAAACAAACAAAGACAACACTTTAAATGGCATATTTAACAGACCAAAAAGGAATAAAAAAAGAGATGTTAATTGTTAGGGTTTACATACACTTAAAGATCCTGGGTGTATATATGTTCTATATATGGGGATCTCATGCTACCTACCCTGTTGGGATATTTATGTATTTATATTATGTAGAATAGAATACAAGGAGCTGGGACACACAATGGTGAGAGAGAACACATAAAACTCATAGGCAGGCAGGAACAGGGTTGGGAAATATGTCAGGGAGCTCTCGCTATTGGCATTTCTAGAGCATGTAGGCAGCCAGGGGCTCGCCAGTCAGCATCAATAACTAAAATATCACTTTTAGGTAAACTGACCCTTTAATGGGATCTTGAAAGTAAAAAATTGTTACGACTGCTGGTTCCCTTTTCTTTAAAGCTCAGAATCAGGAGAAGTATGAAGATCACAGAAGGTTCAGCAATGTGGTCAGTTTTACGGACAGGCAGTTGTACAATCCCCTGGCATTACGGAACACAGATTTGCATGTGTACGGACACCTGAAGTGCCGACACAGAACCTTTCACAGCATCAAGCAGATTACAACTTTGCGGCCCATTTAAGCTGCGTTCACTTTCCACTGAGCAGGCAACAAGGCGACAAGGCAAAGACAGATGTCCTGCCCATGAGCCCATGTCCCAAAGGATGAAAAGCTTTAAAATTCAGGACCAAGAAAGCTGCTGCTGGCAGATTAATTAATTAGATATAAAAGAGGAGGCGAAGGCTTTCCTACAACATACAATATATGTAGCTATCATTAGAGTCATTAGGATAATCAATATAAGCAATTCATCTTATTGTCATTATAAGGACAGCTGGGAATTTCTGCACTCTTGTTTTCAGTACATTGCATAAGCAGGCCACAGCAAGGACAACTCACCCAAGTTATGACAGCCAATGACAATGACAACAAAAGCCAAAGTCACATCTTCAGAAGGATTCTAGAAATACAGCTACTGATGGGTTGGTCATAATAATCTGGCCACTCAGTGTATATACAGCAAGGGCATTATACCACATACCTTGCAGTCCCCAAAAACCTGAGTAATTCCATTATGTGAACCTGTCACATTGTTATTTTAGATTGTAAGCTCTCAATAGCAGGTCTCTCCTAATCTTCTGGTATTTAATTGTATGTAAATGTACTGTCTCCCTTTATTGTATAGCGCTGTGCAAACTGTTGGCGCTGTATCAGTTTCCCTTACTTCCTCTCCTGGTCAGGTCAGCAGGTGTACATATAGGAAATATATAGAGATACCCATGGTAAGCGGCCGCGGTACCCGGTTATACAGAGATACCCATGTATTGGTGGTGGCAGGTTGGGGATAGCTTCAGAATCCAGGGGATGTTTGATTACGTGTGTTTGTCATTGTAGAAGTGGGGCCTTCTTGAAGGTTTAAAGGTTTTTAGATATCTTTATCAAATTAAAGATTGTTTGTAATGTAACTGTTTGATATTTCAATTCTATTTGATATTGGCATAGAGCTGCTTTCCTTAACCAATGTGCCGTGGCACCATGGGGTGCCTTCTGGCTTCCTCAGGGGTGCCTTGAAATCTTGGGATGGTAGGACTCTGATATAAAGGATGACTGAGGATTATGATATAAAGGGGGCTTCTATTATGAAGGGGGGGCCTGATGTAAAGGGGCATTTTGATGTGAAAGGGGGGGGCTCTAATTTGAAGGGGGGATTTGATGTAAAGAGGAAACCCCACTTTTTTTGTTTTTGTGTGGAGTCCATCCCTTAAAATCCAATATTTTTTTTATACTTTTAAAGGGTGTTGTGATTATAAAAAAAGTTGAGAAAAGCTGATATCGAGGTTGTATGTATGAACCCTCAGACATGAGGTGTTCAAATAGGACCCAGAAAGATAATTGTATTGGTAAGGTTTTGGTTGCTGGCAAGAAGTTTACAATCTGATAAGGGTTCAGTGTTAAGTGATCTCTGCCAGAGTGACCAGTTCCTGGATGATTTATCACTGAGCCAATTATTACTGTCACTCCTCTAATAATCAATCTACAATATAGAAAAGGGTGGGCAACTCTGGTCCTCCAGCTGTTGTGGAACTACAACTCCATGAGGCCTTGCAAGACCCTGACAGCCACAGATATGACTCTTAGGCTGGGTTCACACCTGGGCGTTCGTAATATGCGCGTATGACGTATTACCGCGATTTGTGGTCCACGAAACGCGTTTCAATCGCGCGTTTACAAGAGCTATCCGGCTGTATCCTAATGGATGCGTGCAGAAAAACACCTCAAAGAAGCTCATGTACTTCTTTGGGCGTAGGGCGTCACAACGCTCGGAAATACGCCCAGGTGGGATCCATGCCCATAGATCATAATGGGACTTGACAGTTTGAGCGTTTTACAGCGCTTCGATCAGCGCTGTAAAGCGCCCAGGTGTGAACCAGGCCTAAGAGGCAGAGAGGGATGATGGGATTGTGGTTAAAGCACAGCTGGAAGGCCAAGGTTGCCCACCCCTGATATAGAATACATTTCTGGAAAGAGTTTAGATATACAAACTGCTGCATGCAAATATCTTCAGAGGAGTCTATGAGACATACTGTATAAGAAGCATATCAGGGAGTGAACAGATTCTACTGATAGTTCTGTATTGGGTGGAGTCTTTCACTATTAAAAGATAATAAAAAGAGTTAAAGCTGAACTACAGGCAGATATAAAATACAAAAATCATTAGATTAATGTATCAATAAATGTGTACGTTAAGAACCTAAATTTGACTTGATATCAGCCTTTTGTGATCCCTTATACAGCCAACATCGAATTGGGAGGGGGACAGCATTGTGTTATTTCACTCAGGCCGGGGATGGTGAGATGACACCACTAGGTTCCTTCACTGTAACTGAAAAGCTGTGCTGTCTTATGTGGCTGTGTAAATTTCAGGACTGAATGAATAGTAATACAACTCATTTGTATTCAGGTAAAAACAGCTATTTTTTTCGTATTTCATCTGTGTATTTAGATGTTTGCCTGAAGTTCACCTTTTAAGTAAGGCCAGGTTCACACTATGGCGATCCGTGACCTCATGGCAATCCTGCACGAAACTGCACGGATGGCCGCGCGGTAACAGAATCGCCCACCACCGCCGATCGTCCTGGCGTGCATTATTTTTTAATGAAACCCCAGTCACACCGGGTGGAACGCGCGGTTTCCCACCGCAATTCCGCCCGTGCAATCAAACACGATTGCGGCTAAAGCCTGCAATTGCCACGCAGATGTAACTCCATTGAAATCAATGGGGCCACGCAGATGTAACTCCATTGAAATCAATGGGGCCACGCGGCAACCACTGTGTGCAACTGCCTGTCCGAGGATGCGCCTCCCGGATGGCCAGGGTCTGCACCAGCCCTGAAGCAGGTTTTTCAATTACTGAGCAACCAGCTTGTAATTAATTTCTATGTTTTGGTTAGAATTTTTTTTTGGGAAGTGCTGGAATCCATAAGCGAGGTGTCCTTCCACCCTTTGGCATAAAAGACAGGCTGGGAAAAAATAAGCTCAGCTTTCAACAAAAAGCTGCTTGCTGAAGGGGACCTAACCCACCTGCTCCATCCAAAACATAAAAAATCTATGAAATGTTTAAAGCTCAATTAAACTTTCAGTTTAATTCCGCTAAATACATTCCAGGTGCATCAAAACAAAAGGTGTGCAAACTCTTACACTTTTTTTTTTTTTTTAAAGCAGCCACAATATGAGAAGAAAAGTCTGTCCCTTGAAAGCTTGCTGCAGAGTTTGCTCTCTATGTAGAAGCAGTGGTCTCTCTGCAGACGTCCAACATAGCCACTGCTGTGAGAGCTATGCTCCCCAATCAACATAGAGCATGACTTGGAACTGGTTAGACCTCTGCAAAGCAGCAAAGAGACCACTGTTTCCACATGGAGAGCAAAGGTCATACTCTGCAGGATACTAGCAGAGGACACACTTTTCAACTCAGGCAGTGGCAGCTTTCAAAACAAAATGAACTGTAAACCTTTAAATGCCTTTTGTCTTGATGCACCTGGAATATATTTAGCTCATTTAAACTGAAAGTTCAATTAGGCTTCAAAGGTGACTCGTCAAAGTACAAATACAAGAGCTGACACTGCTGACTTGTTTTTGAACACACATGCTCTACGGCTGTCATCCTTATCCTTGCTCCTCTACTTTGTGAATCACTGGCCTGGGATAAGCATGTGCTTATCACAGAATGCGCCTTCAAGCAGGAATGGAAGATCGTGTATTCCTATAGAATATTCCCTTCAAACTAGAGTGGCTGAAACCTGATAGAGCATTAGCAAACAACAAGAAATATTAACAATACCGGGGTACGCACAGCAGGTTGTGATGATGCAGCTGGCGTTAATATACCAATCAGCCCTGAGGTAAGAGAGAGCCTCCTGCCCTCTGCGATAGGTTCTTTCAAAAGGTCCATTTTGGATGATTTAGGGGCACTGGAACAGGTCTTGCTGAGTAGTTTGTGGTTCTTGAGTCCATCTAACTCTTCCATACGAAGATTACTAGAATAAGACCTGCTTAAAAGTTTATGCGGCTTCAAGGTGCTGTTGTGCTCACATCTGGGGTCCCCAGAACAAGAACGAGTTAAGAGTTTATGTTGTTTCAGGGGGATGCATTCCTCCTGCTTAATGGCTGTAGAACACTGGCGGTTCAAAAGTTTGTGTGGTTTCAAGCCCATCGGCTGCTCCGCCCTGGGGTCACTGGACAGCGACCGGCCAAAGTTCCTGTGAGATTTTGGGTTACACATGTCTTCAGGTTTCACTGTGCTAGAACAAGTCCTTCTCAGGAGTTTGTGGGTTTTAGAGATACCGTCCTGCTCAGATTTCAGCTTCACTTTGCTTTTACCACATCCAGGAGGGGGATAACTTGGCGACCTATGAAAATAGGGAAGTAAGTCAGTGTATGCTTTCTCTGGCCTCAATGAGTATATAGTTAGAATAACATATTGGTTTACTTAATACGACAAAGAGCATCATGCAAAATGCAGTCACCAACAGAAACCAACCCCATTGAAAAGTGACTGACACTTTAAAGCTGAAAAGACACCTGGCAACCAGCTAAATATGCAAATAAAATACATATAAAGGCTCATTCACACAACCAGAGAGGGCTGTACATGCGTGTGTTTATGTGCCCAGAAATTACAGCTGTTCTGTGCAACCTAGGCCACCGGCCTGTAAAAAATCAATGACATGCTGACAGACGCAGCAGCTGTATAAATCACATTTGACTGTTCACATCCCTGCAGGGACAAATACAAGGCCCTGGACTCAGACAGACTGCATCCAGGGCCATTAATCCATCCCCATATGGATGTAAAAAATCAGTGACAGGTTGACAAATGCAGTGGCTGTACTGATCTTTGGGGGGTGGCTGCAGGCCATTGACTTGAATGCCCCACCACACCCCAGAACAAAGAAGGGGGGGAACGCACTGTAATTGGTGTGAACAAGTCCTTAGACAATAATTATTTACTATTTATACATGGTAAGATGGTAAGATATACGTTTAAAGGTTTAATGGCAAATTACCAATGAATCTTTTATAGCAATTCATCCTGGTGACATTTGTCCACATACCACTGGCATCTTATGTCCACTCAATCAATAACAGTGTGAATGTGCGCCAGATGAATGTGACATCCAGTGAACAGCGAATGCTACCTTCATAGACATTTGTAAAACACCTTTGAACCTGGCTGGTGAATTTGCCGGCCTGAGCTGTCCATAGTGCTGAACAGTGTTATTTGCTCTCCTTTATATGTAAATAGAGGTCTGTTAGTCTTACGTTAACCATACATAAGTAGAATTTCATTCTGACATTTGGACAAAATTTCAGAAAAATAACTTGCTAAAGCATTCCATTATACATGAGCTCGACAAATTTCAAATTATATTTCATTTGATTGCCAAGCCAATGTGTTAAATTCTAACGTTCCATTTCAGGAAAGTATATGCCAATGTATGTTTGTGATAAGAAAAGTTCTACTTCCAGGTTAAAAAATTCCAAGCACATGCGCATTACAACAATAACCACATTAATAGAATTTGTGTTTGTCTAGTTAAGAATTGATAACAAATTTGTATCCGTCTCTTTCAATTTTTTGGCTGACTATGGTAGAAAATGATTGTCGATTTGTTCCCATTAACAATTACAAAATTGAATGAACGTTGCGAAAATAAACATCTTCGAATGTAATTCTGCTGCTGTATGGCCGGCTTTGTTCTAGACATGTATTCATTCAAAATGATTTACATTTATTATTTAAATGCTGCTAGCACAATCACTTTAGGGTAAGTTATGATCATATATCAGGTTATATCCAAAGCTCCCCTAAAGCCAATATCAAGTTGAGAGTAGGCATACCAGTGCCCTCACCATGAGCCAATGACACCTAACTGCATTGAACAATACTACCATGCTAAAATGTTTCAGGCACTGGAAGCTGGAGGAAGAGGGAGGTGTTTAATCATGATTAAAGGAAAAATAAGGTATAGGATGACCTCTAGTCTACCCTTTTAGTATAGTGTGTAGACTGGGGTTTAGGAAAGATGATGCAGAATCCTGAGCAGCACAAAACCTGGGTCTTGGGTTTGAATCCTGGCCAGGAATTCACCTGCATGGAGTCTGCATGTTCTCTTTGTGCTTGTGTGAGCTTTCTCTGTCATTCCAAAGACATGCTGCTAGGTTAATTAGCTCCAGTCTAAACCGTATATGTAACATAAGGACCTATTGTAAGCTCATTGAGGACAGGGCATGATGTGCATGTAAAGTGCTGTGTAAATTGTCAGCCTGCAATAAATAAATCCTGGCTTTGCAGCGAGACATGATGAATCACAAGTGGGGCAAGTCAGTATGACAACTAGCTTGGCAGGTAAAAAAGTTCATATAATGTACATGTACTATATACCAACTTTGTATTTAGCTGTATGCTAACAGTTAATACTCCATGTGAGACAACCACAGTAGAAATATAACCACAGAGCAATCATGGTAGAAGATTTGATCTTTCAGTTATACTTTAGTTGACATCTAACAGATAAAGAAATGTGAGACTAAGTACACAGAGAATGAGGTTTCTTGTGAACTTTCGGTCTGACAGGAAACAAATAGCTCTTCGAGTCTGTACACTTTGTGGTTGCTGTAGACACGTATGTAACCGTAGAGTCAGAGGAGTTCTGGTAGACACGTTTGTGATAACGTACCTGCGCAGTGTAGAAAAAATGTGCAGTGGAGACTTCACCTTCTTCTCCGACATCTTCTTGTGCGAACAAATCAACTTTTCTTTGCTCTGTTTCCATTGCTGCATTACAAACGTCTGCATGATCCTGTGTGAACATTAATAATAAGAATCAGTGAATAACGAGTGTTTTCTGTGCAATACGTGGAATCCAACCAAATTCGCCTTCTCCATGTACAAGGCCCCCTTTCACACGGGTGGTCCGATCATATTCACCTGTCAGTTTTTCAGGTGGATCTTATAGGAAGCCCAATGTAACTCTAGGGGCAGCCAGGTGTAAACGGGCATGTGTCCAATTACATCTGATTACCTCCGAGTCTGTCTAGGTATGAAGAAAAAGGTATGGAGTAGAGTTCAATTAGGCCTCATTCACACGAGAAAAAGGGCAGCTCCCAGGAAGGACAGGTGCTGCGTGTGATTAGCACGCAGCCCCTGTCCTTCTCTTTTGTAGTTCACCCCCCTGCTCACCCGCCCTGCACGTCCGTGCGGGTGTCCATACTCGTACGCTGATAGGATGGATCCTGTCTGTGTCCGAGCCGGGACACCCGCACCCGTACGGACCTGCACTTGGGGTGAACATAGAGCGGCATACGGCCACGTACTCCCATAGAGAAGGACAGGAGCTGCGTACTAATCAGACGCAGCAGCTGTCATTCCCGGGAGCTGCCCGATATGCCTGTGCACGCAGCACGGAGCTGTACGTGCCGGCCTTTTCTCGTGTAAATGAGGCCTTATGGTGGACCTGAACATGATGGATCAGAGGTAATCAGATGTAAATGCCTGCTTACATCAGACTGGCCACAGACCTAACTTGAGTCCATTTAGTTCTGAAAAACTGAAGGTACATGGACAGAAAGACAAAAGTCGCATCCATTCCATACTACTCCGATCAGCAGAGGTTCTGTGCAAGCACCCTCTGCTGATCAGAACAGCTGCTGCCTGTGTGAAAGGGGCCTTCCACATCCATGGCATTTCTATGGTAAGGTGGCAGATACAAGTCTTCAAGCTATCACTCACTATAACTAACCCTTCAATCCTTACATGTTCTTTTAGATTGTGAGCCCTCACAAGCAGGACCCTCCTAATTCTCTTGTACTGAATTGTATCGTAACTGTATTGTCAACCTTTATTTTGTAAAGTGCTGTGGAAACTGTTGACACTATATACATCCTGTATAATAATAATATTAATGTAGGTGCCTGGGAGGTTCAAACACGGCAACTCAATTTCTTTGTTCATTTTCAGTCTGGCAGCAGAAACATTGCACTGATATTCTGTCTCAATTGACACTTGTCTGCATGTGTTGACATGTGTAGAGATATACACACAGATTTGAATGTGCCGTGTTTTGTGGTGTGCTGAGCTGGTCAAAAAAAGGTAATTTTTTTTTTAAGGGCCCATTAACCCTTTCGCTGCCAGGGCCTTTGTTTTTTGCATACATGTTATAATGCAGATGTTAGGCCTAAAAATTACTTCAAACCCCAATATTTTCTGAAAGCCAATACCCTGTAGAATAAAATGGGGAAGTTGCACATTTTTATGTTGCACTTTTACTTTACTTTAAAGGAGCCGACCTGTGACAAAGAAGCTGTCGGCTCTATTGATCAGGAAATGAGCAAACACATACAATCGCTCACTCACTTTCTGATCATCTCCCTGCAAAGAGCGGTGACTGTCAGTCACTGCTCCCCGCAGGGATTCCCCCCTCTCCAATCCTTTAGCGCTGAGTGGAAGAATGGACAGGGGAGGGGGTGGGCACAGCTGGCTCTGCCTCTAGATAGGCAGAGCCAGCCATCACTCATGCAGCTGGGTGGATCCAGACAGTATTGTCGGGATCCGTCCCGGCTGCGGCGCTCTCAGTATATAGCGGACAATAGCCCGCTATATACTGAGCTTTGGGCCACGGGAGGAAGTTAGTATATGTCCTCCAGTGACCCTAACGAGAACTATAGGGAAAAACACTTACCCCATAGTTCTCTTTTAATTGCTATCATATAGGGGGGCCCCATGTGATAGCATATTGGAGGTGACAGATCCTCTTTAAGGTGATACTGGGGGTCCTAAAGACCCCTAGTGTCACCTTTCCACTTTAAATAAGCTATTGAAGTGCAGATCGCACTTCAATAGCTTATTGCTGCGCTTCAGGAGACGAGCAGTGATAGCTTTGGGACCGCAAGTGATGAAATACGCGTCACTCCCGGTCCCATAGAACGAGGAGGAGATTGGTGAATGGAAGGTCGCCGCTTTCCTCCCCAGCTTCCTGCCGCGAGATGCCAGTCCCAGGTCCGCAGAAGGGGCAGCAGAGCCCCGAAAATATGGCGGGGGTGTTGGGCGGGGGGCGGCCACTTTACCGTACCGTGGAAGCGATCTGGCAGCAGCTGAGCCAGCAGAATTGCGTCTAAAGTCGGCAGCTGGCTTTACAATTGTAAGCAGAGTCCCCATGGCTTTAGTCTGTTTAAATGGGCCCGCTGCCACCGAGGTAAGTCTTAGCAGCGAAAAGGTTAAAAGCAGTTTTTTGCATCAGTGAAAACAAAAACTAAACCATAGATATGAATGGACCCTAACTGTATAAAGAGGGTTAACCTACCCAAAATGAATATTTCAGACTTGGTAGATGTGAGCTATAGTAGAATTAAACTCTCCAACTCCAGCAGCTGTCCATCTACTAGCTTGGAGGGGGAAGGAGGAGGGAGAAGGGAAGTGACTTGCCGTGTCTGTGTGTTTGTGGTGACACACACAGCTTACTAGCACACATAAGGATGACTCAAAAGGACCCTGCGAGGGAAAGGAGCCACTGTAAAATAGGATAGCAGGGCCAATCAATAGGGCACCAGTTGATTCTGCTGGAAGCTTTTAATCATCAAGAAGCAGCATCAATTGTAAGCGATTTCATCAGCATTAGAAATAGCTTAAATCCTTTTCACTATATCATCACTTTAACTCAGTGTTATATATCCCTGGAGATACATTTATTTTATTTAATACTATGTAGAATTCAACAAGACCCAAAGGTGGACGGGGACATCCCAAACTCCCAGGCATGCAGACACAGACCTAGATCTATATCAGGAAGATATTACCACTGGAGTCCTGAGATATCATGAGATATCAGAAGCCAGTGGGTGACACTGTTGGATAGATTGACACCTAAAGCGGAAGTTAAGTTAAAATAAAATGTCTGGGAGGTAGGGATTTTTGGCAGAAGAGACATGCAAAACTTAAATATCACCCAAATTTAGTTGGTAACATGAAACACTGTTACACTGACGCCGTTGTTTTAAAGTCACATGACACAAGAGGAGGAGCTTGCACGAAAAGGCATCGTTATTCAGCTGTGCCTAAGGCAGCCTTCAGTCCTGTTATTGGGCAAAGGTCACATTAGCAGAATAATGACGAGTTTGTAACATTCACTTACTTTTTCAACTGGTGTCCCAAACCGAACTTTTCCTTTGTAGATATCTGAAAGACGTCGACTGTTGGCACTAAAACAAAAACAAAAAAAGAGAAATAGCATGACTGACTATTGTGCACAAATTTATTAAAGGGAACCTGTAACTAGGACTCAGAAGTTTCTGTCTGCAGCTGCTGTCCCCAAACTCATAGTCAGGTTCTGCTTGCATCATCCATCGCTGGCAGTGAAGCCTAACAGGTTCCATTGCACAGCATGGCAGCTTCCTTCAGGGGCTTCTCATTCCAGCATTTTGCTTTGACGACAGATGCCACTGAAGGTAAACCTTTGTTGAGAACAGTGGAATATCCAGGGTATGGCACATATGGCAGATGCCCTGGACGCCATTTGAAGGGGGGCAACCATCTTTGGGTCAGCAAAAGTTTGTTGACCCACAGTGACCTCTGACTTTTTCTTTCTCTCTCCACCCCCCTCCCATACATATCTCCCTGCCTGGCTCTTAGCAAACAGGGACACTCTGGCTGGTGTGCTGCCCAGCTCTTGGCAGCCAGTGACATCACTGGTTGCCAGGAGCTGGGCAGGACGCCAGCCAGAGCGTCCTGGGTTGCTAAGAACCAGGGCAGGTAGATGTGTATGGAGGAGGGGTGGGGAGAGAAAAAAAAGTCAAGAGGTCACTGTGGGTCAGGCCCATACACATCTCTTAGCAACCAGAGATGGTGGCGAGATGTATATCCTGGTGGGACGCCAGCCTGAGTGTCCGGGTTGCTAAGAGCATAGTCCTTACACATCTCCCCGCCTAGATCTTAGCATCTAGGGACATCTAGTCAGCATCCCGCTCAGATCCTGGCAACAAGTAACGTCACCGGTTGCCAGAAGCTGGACGGGGCGCCAGGGGTGCAAATTGTTGTAGGTGCGCTTCTTGCTGAGAAAATAAGTTGACTGTCATTACTGAACTCACCTACTAAAAATAAAAATTGCCTGGCTGTTTGGTTGAATGGCTTCCATACCTTGCGGAATTCTGAATCTGCTCTGGCATCAGAAGCTGCATGCTTGATCCGAGTCAGATCCATAAGTCAAAAAACATCCAGGCCAGAGACAGCCAGGCAACTAACATTTCCATAAGGAAACGTTTACTTTTTTAAGTGGCAAAGTATTTGTAATTTGGGCCAGTCAAAGGTATCCTAAAATAAAAATTACTGTTTCCCTTTAAGACTTAACTCTGAACTGCTACTAACCTGGGCCATTTAAATACTGTGTGAGAGAACAGTGGAGGCGAACTACAATCGGCTCTGTGCGGATCACATCCCACGCTACAGCAATTTCTTCCTGACGAATGACATAAAAGAAGCAAATGCATTAGAAAACTAGTATCCATACCATGCTGTCAGAAAGAGATAGACAGACAGACCGATGGAGAAATATATACAGGTGAAACTCGAATAATTAGAATATCGTGCAAAGTTCATTTATTTCACTAATGCAACAATGCAACTTAAAAGGTGAAACTAATATATGAGATAGACTCATTACATGCAAAGCAAGATAGTTCAAGCCGTGATTTGTCATAATTGTGATGATTATGGCTTACAGCTCATGAAAACCCCAAGAACCCCAAATCCACAACCTCAAAAAAGTAGATTATTACATGCAATCAATAAAACAAGGATTGTACATAGAACAATATCGGACCTCTGAAAAGTACAAGCATGCATATGTACTCAGTACTTGGTTTGGGCCCCTTTTGCAGCAATTACTGCAATTACTTTTGCACGATATTCTAATTATTCGAGTTTCACCTGTAGATAGTGAAGGAGTCATGGTTATCATCTGGAATATATTTCTAGTATGTGAAAGTTGGAGCTTATTAATAGGAAATTAAAGCTGATATTTGATACTTCTAAAAGATAAGCCCATACCGTCAATAAGACGAATGTGTAATGAAATTGGTAATGTAGCAAGGTGATAATTTAAAAGAGGGAGCTAGTAAGAAAAACAAAAAGGTGAGAGCAAGGCAGAGAAAGAGAGAGATAGAGATATGATAGACAAGGAGCAGGGGAAAGTGAGGGAGGATCATGGGTCAAGGGTCTGGGGGAGGAAAGCTATGGGAAGAACATGGGTTGGTGGAAAGGGCTGGCATGGAGAAATAAGCTAAGTGGGGGGTGATAAAAAGGAAGGCAGGCATACATAGGGAAGAGGAAGTCTGAGTTGGGGAAAGAGGCACAGAGAAGAGGGAGAGTGGGGCAGTGGTTGGGAGGGTGAGACGTATAGAGAAGAAGGAAAGTGCTGTGGTTAAATGGAGGGCATAGAGAAGAGGGAGAGTGGGTATATCCTATCATGAGGGAGGTATGGATGATGTTTTTTTGCTCTCCTTCTGAAAATGCGAGCTGCCCGTGGCTTCAACACTTTCTAAATAACAGATCACAAACAACTATTAAACTATTCAGCAAGTCAAGTCTGAGTGAAGGTAGAACTTCAGTGTCAATGACTCAAAGTATTAAAGTCCATTGGACCAGCATGTTCGGTCAACAATGGTGGCCTTCTCTCATGACAAGTTTCCTTTACCAAAGCCAAAATCAGTCTTTTAACACCTAGATACACACTGTCAACATATAAAGACCAACGACTGATAATTCTTCTTTAGCAGAAGCTCAAGGTTTGCAAATTTGGTGCTAAAATACCATGACAAAAAACAATGAAAATTCTGATTTATTCACTAAGCTGAATAATATGTCATTTGTATTTCACTAATTAGACATCAGCAGACCAGGAAATTGCTACAACTCCATAGGGACTAAAATAAACCAAAAATAAGCAATCAGAAAAATGTCATGTATTATGCTCCTGGTTTCAGACTGAACCCTGTGTGTTATCACAACCATGTTCTGTAACTGAAAGAAAATTTGGTTTAGTGGTTCTATATGACAAAGCATTATATGCATCTGCAGCCACTAAAAGCCCTGTAGCAAACACCTTCTCGTTTTAGTTTTGGATAACGTGTGGAAATTTCAGAACTTCTGTCCACTGTGCTATGTGTCCCTTGTTTGGAAATTTGCTCTCACTTCCTGTTAATTTAACAGAACAGGAAGTGAGAAGAAATCCACCCAATGGAAACACAGAAATAAAAAAAACATTTTTACTACAAGGTGTAAAAGCTTTGTCATAGCAGTGTGTCCACATGAGGGGGATTTATCATCACTTCCTGTTCAGGTGATGAGCGGCAGAAAGAACAGAAAGAGAAAATATATCTTTTGAACAGGGATACAGATAGCAAATGACCTGTCCAAAGTTCTATCTAGTCAGAAAATTGTAATCAATGTAAAAGGAATGTATTTCATATGTGACAATCAATGGGTCGACCAAAGCACATCGAGAAAAATAACTTTCATATCTCAGTTTAGATAAAGACATATTCTATATTCATAACATTAACAGTAACATTTTAATGTTACCTCAAGATTACTTTATATACTTTTTGAATGAAAACCAAAAGACTTACATCAAGGAAGGTAACATCAATATGCAAATCGATATCCACATCATCAATTGCTCCATATTCCCTGAAGGACAGAGGAAATGCGAAATATTATTCAATCACGTATAAGAAAGAAAAACTACTCATCTTCAAAATGCTTGGCTTCAAAAAGCAACTTATAAGAACATTCTCTAGTTTTTATGACATGTGGATCAGCTTCAAAAAGCAACTTATGAAATAATTCCTTAGTTCTTATGACATGTGGATCACACAGCATATAAATATTAGCAAGCGTACAATTTATGAATCTTTATACAGTGCACAGTTCAACAGTGTAATGTACAAACGACAGTATACAGAATCGTGTACATCTGTCTATGTCCCTGAAGGAGTTTACAATCTAACATTTACTAAATACACACTCTAAATTCACTTCCATTAGGGATGAGCTCAGGTAGGATCTGAACCTGGAAAATGGGGCCACCTGCTCAATGAGCAACATGGGTAGGTGGGTCAAAGTAACAAAGTCAACTCATAGTAACAGGGTAGCCTCATCGGTCAAAGTAACAAAGTTAGCTCATAGTAACAAGGTAACCTCATAGGTCAAAGTAACAAAGTCAGCTCACAGTAACAGGGTAACCTCATAGGTCAAAGTAACAAAGTCACCTCATAATAACAGGGTAACCTCATAGGTCAAAGTAACAGAATCACCTTATAGTAACAGGGTAACCTCATAGGTCAAAGTAACAGGGTCACCTCAATGGTCAAAGTAACAGGGTCATCTCATAGCCTGCTTCCTTCATATATATTTACTTTTCCTGTGCAACCCTGCTGGCACATTCATCAGATGGAGTAATGTGAAAAGCTCTGTACTTCTGGATATGGGATAGCATGTGACACACTACCCATCTTCCCACAGTTCAGTGCATGGTGCCTGAGCAGCCAATGCCTAGGCCCTAACACTGTTGTTTGAGAAAAAGGAAAACGTCCTTTGCCTTGTGTAAGCTCTGACCCAGAGATGGAGCTTACACAGGGCTTGTGGCTCAAAGCTCCAAAAGTCAAAGGACAAAATGACAGTTCACTTGAAGCCATTGTAAGGCAAAATGACAGTTCACTTGAAGCCTGGTATACAGTTATAAACCAATACTGATACCTGAGAGATACAGCGGTGGGCCCATAGATTTCTCTCACTGCCGCCAGGTCAGCTTCCAGCTGTGGGTGCTTATGTAGTTCTCCATCATAACTCACCTGAACAAAAAAACAACACAGTTTATGAACAAAATCTTACAAAGACAAAACATGGAAGCAGTGTTTCCCATGATGCGGTTGTCCATACAGCAAGACCAGCAACTCATTTATCTGCACACCTCATCCTTTTACGGAGCTGTACACATTCTTATTTGATTCGGTTCATTAGGTCTGTTCTTGAATACCATAATTAATATATTTTACAAGCTGAGTTCAAGGCAGTTATACCGAGGTTCTAGAATCAAAAGGAAATTGAAAGTCTTTCAGGTTTATTCACAAAAGGGTGAAGGGTTTGGAGAAGGCAGGAGAAGTGAACAATCTAGGCCAAAGTAGATGATTTGGAAAAATTCTCCAATTGAGCTCACTTTCCATGTCAGCTATGTTGGTCTAGATTGTTCGCTTCTCCTGCCTTCTCCAAACTCTTCACCCCTTTGTGAATAACCCTGTTTATATGTTTTATATGTATCTGGAAATGTGATCCAAAAGAAAACTGTTACTTTGCCCATTTGGGGCAAAGGTTTTTATCAATGGCCACCTCCTTTGCTAAAAATCCTATTTGCTAGTCAAGTATGGGGAAGCATGTGACCCTCCCCTCCCTTCCTTCTACTGTGCAGTGTTGGCATCAATACAGCTGTTCTCCAAGCCCATGCATTGTACCATTGGGTCTGATGATTGGTGGCCCTTAGTACTGTGTAAGCTCTGACAAAAAACATAACAGAGCTTACACAGAACTTTCTATTTAGAGCTGCAGTGGGTAAACAAGGTGTCCAGGGAACACAGGGAAGGTAATATTAGTAGCTAGGTCAGAGGGCTAAAAAGAGAACCTAGTACTTTTCCCTGAACGTGGAAAGTGACAGGTTCACTTTAAATCCTTGCTTCTTAGTGCAGTTTCTAGTTATTTATCTACACTGCCACATTTACTCATTAAATTTACAAGCTGCGCTTCCTGTAGCACCAATGAGTTATGGTTCCTTTACTGCTTTTGTATCTCACTATATGGTTCAGCCCAGATTGCCTGAAAGAAATACACTCTCAGTAAAGAAGATAAAAGTATCCTAGAATTTGGACTCCACAACGCCCCCTCCAAAATACGATCTTGTATAAAGTATCATATTGTCCTGGTTACAATTTCTAAAGCTGACAATACATAACACGTACTACTTCTTCTGTTACATACGCTGGATATTATGTTTTTATTCTGTTTTTGTACTATGTAAACCTGACACAGTACTGCATGATGTCTGCTAGATGTTGTTGGCAATTCTCAGTATCTATATTAATTTGCCTGCCCCTGATTTAGCCATACCCAGCCTGTGTCTCTTCCTTGTCCTTTTCACCCTATAAACTAGGGGTAGCCCTCTAGCTGTAGATAAGCTACAAAAGCAATGCAAGACTATTACAGCCACAGGCATGACTTCCTGAAGCAGATTCATGACGAAATTGTACTTTCACCCCAGCTGGCAGGATAAAGTTTGGTTACCCCGCTATAAACTGTTCCCCCGTGTTCATATCTCTGTAGCTCCTTAGTGTTATACCGATACATGTTCTCTGTTTAGGCCTGTTATCCCAGTACCGGACTAAGGAATGTCCTCCAATACCAATTTAGTTTGACATGTGAACATGTGGAAAGCCACAAAGTTAGTTGATGTCATGACACTGGATAGCCAATTTTGAACATTAGCAACCCTTTGGCAGTAGAGGTTACTGTTGTCAAATCTGAATACATAAATGCACTTGCAAAGGCCAGGTCTGCCTCTTCAGAGTTTAACATTTCCAAGAAGTCAGGGTTTAGCATTACAAGAAAGTTAAAGTGATAATAAAGTCAAAAGTATTTTAACCTATTTCAAATGCTGATGAAATCACATATAATGAATGCTGCTCCTTGATGTTTAAAAGTTTTACTTTCCATAGCAGAGTGCTATGGTATCAACCTTGTGTATGCTAGTAAGCTGTGTGTGTCCCCTCCCCCTGCCCCCCTCTCCTCCCTTGTCCAACCTAGTAGATGAACAGTTGCTGGAGTCTGCACTGTTCTTTGTGATCTTGTACTGGACAGGGAAGCTGAGCAGCCGTTCAAAAAACATGATGATTGTAAGTGTTTTGCTGGGCAATGTATATTTGTTTGATTTGGATTAATTATTGAAAAACAAGTTTGAGAGTTTATAACTACTGTACTAATTATTAATCTGCAATTTTGGAGCTTTCCTATTGGTGGCCCAATGGTGGGATTTCCCAGTTGAAGGGACTATTTGAAATTAAATAATCAGGCTTTAAATCTCAACATCAGACCACTGGAGTCCAGTGGCTCTACCCGAAATTACATTTCACATAATTGCAGATTGTTTACTTCAATGTGTTTGGAAATTAGCACATGTGAGGCATGTATGAGCCCAGCCTGTCATTTGTTAAATTGGTATTTGTGAGATAATTTAGGTGATGAACATGGACTTTTCTGTCTTTTTTTTAACAAAATGCCATCATTATCAGAACATTTTGTAGACATAATAACAAATGAATCAACATTGGTACTATCTTTATCTAGATCAGATGAAGTGTGGTCAGAAAATATAAGGTTTTTGAGGGGTTATTTTGAAAACTGATGTACATTTATTACAATTATGTAAGTTAATCTTAATGGTTTGGCGAGCAGATGTATAAAAAAAATGACAAATCTCTGACAGCAAAAGGAAACCTACATTTTTTTTTTCCGTGTTTAGAATATACTTGTGAATGTTTTGCAAATGTACATATGATTGTAAATACATTTATTGATGTGTGTTAATGTACTACAGGCCCCATGTCGCAATTATAAAACAAATAAATCCAATAGCTCCCAAAAAAGATGTTATTGAATATTTATACCTACCTACCTATTCTTTGCTCTCTAGCAGAGCTATGAGCACCACTGCTATCCAATGACTTCAAGTTGGCCAAAAGGCATGTCTTGCCATGCACGCAATGGTTTTTACCCGCCAGTTATTGCATCACTATTGTGTACTGTAGTGACATAGCGGCAAGTGGGAGGAAACACAGTGGACAGAGGGGGATCAGGTATCTGACATACCCAGAAATGTCAGATAGAAAAGGCACAATATAACTACAACTGTGTTTGTTCTCAAATCCAAATAGCATATAACATGAGAGGTGATAGAGGGTGTGATCACACCAATGAAGATTCTCAATTAACCCTCCAGCACCTTTCCTGGGGTGACTACCAATATCTAGATCAGGTTTCTATCTTATGTGTCTAGACCTAATCTGGTTAACAAACCCCATTGTGGAAATTACACTTAATTAATTGGGGAATTTAAAGGGCATCTAAATCCAAAAAAAATGTCTTAGTTTTGGATAGATTGAGAAATAGATTACAGATCTGCCATGTTTTTTTGTTATCTGTGTCCCATTGTGGAGATTTCCCTTAACACGGAACTTAAGATTGCTGTGGGGGGAATGCTCTTGCCGTCATGTTGCTGCACTTACCTACCAATGTTTTCTCCTCGAGTGTTGTCCCTCCCACATTGTCATTAGGCACCTGTCCCTATTCTTGCCATGGATGTCAAGATGTCAGGGATGAGCTAGGGGTGTACACTGTCCTGCACATACGCACCAAGCAGTCTACACATAATGAAAGAGTGTTGGAGGAGCAAGAGGAACAATATTTATGGCTTTGCATGTCTAATATTTGTAAACTTCAGTTTTGCTTTTTTACTTTGTGTCCTCTAGCCACAACAGGATGTGAGAGTATGTGTCTCCAGATTGAGGAAAATCCCCCTAGAACAAGTATCCCCATTGGAAGATATCCTGTCTATTTCTGTTCCAGTGACAACTCAAACGTTTGAATTTTTCCGCACTTTCAACCTGTTAAAAAAGGCTTCAGATATCAGACTGGCGACTCTGTCGCTAGCGATCCTGCCACTGGTAATTTGTCAAGCTTGCCACATGCAGGATCACTAAGAGGCTGCCTGTTTGTCCCTGTGGGATCTCTCTCTCTGTATTTGAGGCAGTAAGATGTCACTCCCATAGCTAGCGATCGAGATTCAGCAGTGTTCGGGACTGCAACAGAGCAACATCTCAGGGGGAGCAATTCCATAGGGACAGACAGGCAGCCTCTTTAGCGATCCTGCTACTGGCGATTTGTCTCTAGTGTCTGACTTCAGCCAAAGAAAGGAAAATTGTGGATTTTTTGTATGTAATCAGTTTATGGTATGTTCTACTTTCAGAAACATAAAGCATGTTAGTGCATTTAAATTAAGCGCTAACATAAACACTACTTTCCCTGTTACTTATAACTAAAAAATTGGTTTATGTTAATGTAACACATCAGGGCTCTTTATAATCCCTCTGTACATAAAATATGATCAACTCTGAAATAAAATTCCTACCTCAATAATTAATAGCCTCACATAGTCCTTGGTAGTTTATATACCTTTATTTATAATGTATAAGATTCAAGTGCATCTGTGAGGAAATTCATTTTAAAGTAAATTAAGAATGCATTAATATCCCGTTTCAAAATACTGTGTATGATAAAACATATTGACCTTACCACTTATGTTATCGTTTTAGAAATAGATACATTAAAAATACATGCTGCACAGAAACTGCACTAAACAATTTTAACTCTACAGTCCAGGGCACAGGCGGTCTTTCATTGTTAATGTAACCTACATTATTATATAATGGTATATTATTAATCTAAAAAAATATATTGTTTAATCCATAAAACATTCACTGACAAAGGTGAGTTTATATTGGGGAATTGCTTTAAGGCTGTAGTCATTAATAATACAGGCCAACATATATAGTATTAAACTGCATTCCCAGGCCAGCCAAACACAGGCTTTAAGGTGGAAGTAAATCCTGAAAAAATGTGTCACACGTATGGTCTGGTAGAAATTGTTTTATACAACTGGCCATATACCAGTAGAATTTCATAAAAAATCATTTTCGGGACATTTGTTCAATTTTTAATAGTTAATGGGGTCAAATCAACAGTGGATGGAAGCAGGATGGGAACTCTTTTCTCAAAGGAACACAATTCTAACAATGAATGTGGTTTTTTATATCAGAAAATCCATTCATTCCAAAATCAAGTGTTAAAATAAAACGAAATTTGGGACGACATTCTACAAGTCTGTGAGGGCATTATCGAATGTTCTAATGACATATTTCATATGAACGTTCATATGAAGATCTACCAGTATATGGCAAAAAACTCTTTCACTTATGTGCTAGCAAATGTTTTTAATCTGTAAACTGGCTGTGCAACACAACAACTTCTAGTGCACTGTTAGCTGCTGTTCCCAGGATTTAGTAGGCAGGGGGAACTTTGCAGCAACTCGTTAGCTTCAGATGAAACTGGCTATTTGGAAGTTGTGTGCACCACATGGACACACATGAAGAATAGGTTTCCAGCTTATATTAAATGGTTAGGGGGGAAGGTAGTGTGTTAAGAGATCATTTGATAGGTTAAGTTAATATTTCAGGGTTAGGTGAAAGGAGTGTGACAGTTTTTGGTTAGTTGTACATAGAGTAACGGAGAATTATAATCCCTGTCAGCTTTTTTTTCCATCTGTGCCCAGTTAGGGAGATTTCACTTCACTTCCTGTCAGATAGCCACAACAGGAAGTGAGAGGAAATCCCTCCAAAGGGAGTGAAATTCCTGGTGGTTAGCAAAACTAGTGTCCCCATCTATTCTGTTTTGATGACAACCCAAAATTTGGGATTTTCTTTTACTATAACTTTTAGTGATAACGGTCACCAGGACAAATAAGGAGGTTGAATCACCCTAACAAAGACACAGACAGCAATCCCTGAGGGGAAATCCCCTCAATGGGAATACAGGCAGCAGGAAAAATCAGACACACATTCTAAACCTTCCCCACTCCAAGCTAAAGTACAAGAAATTACTTGGCTGGAGTTGAATTGTAAACAATTAAAAAGGTTCTGTAAGTGATGCTGTACATTTCCGTCATGAAAATATACTGTATACAATTTAAAAGGTAATTACCAACAAAAGCACCTATGTTCTCACACCTGATTTATAGCAATTTCTTAGTCAGGGAACTCACCTGTCCTCCGTAATAAAACTCTTCAGAATCATTGTCGCCTTCAGAATCCTCTTCCACTGCACTGCCATGTCGAGACTCCTACAATTAAGAATAATATGTTTAAAGGGAATGTATTCTTGTGTATGTACATGTATAAGATATGCAGAGTTTAACGTTCATGTCCAGCCAAAACTATTTTTTTGGAGAGAGTGGGGGAAGGGTTATAACCCCTGTTATGTATTTAATGCTATCCAGGGCTCTGTTACACAGTCTTCAGAAACAGACACACAGACAGAAATAAAAATGCTTTTCTTTAGTATTAAGGGCAAGAACACATGTTGGATTTTCATTTCTGTCTGTGTCCTTTTTGTGGATTTTTCATCACTTCCTGTCTTGTAAAACTATTATAAGCAGGACAGGAAGTGAGGAGAAATCTTTCTAGTGGAGCCCTGCATAGCAGTAAAAAAAAACAAAAAAAAACCTGACAGGGGTTCTGATCCCTCCCCTCTCTATCTAAAACTAGAAAAACGTGTTTGGCTTGCAATACACTTAAATGTCATAATTATAAAAATGTAATTCCCATTTCAGACTACAGCAGTAAAAATTCTCTTCCCCGAAACAAGATGCCAGGGGGTGTTTTTGTTTCAACCCTGGAAAAGATGTAATTATATTCAAGGTAGAAGCTCCCACTTATTTAGAGTGGGCCTTTACCCACTTTTACTAACAATCACATCAGCCTGCAGCTCTGCATGCTGGTATAAAATCAAATAAACATGTTATGTTATGCTTTTACTTACAATGAGTGTTTTTCCACTTTCTGGTTGAGCAGAGGCACTGGTGATGTAGCCCTGCCCTCACAAATGCATCCTGGGAAGGCTACATCACCAGCGCCTTCCTGAGAAATCTCATCTGTAAACTGCAAAATCTTGCGAGATCGCAGGGAAAGGCGTTTTTCCACCTGAGATGACGCGCATTTTCCAAGAGGCAGAGCCAGACTTCTAAGTAGGAAAGGGCGATATAATTATCTGCCCTCAGTGAAAATGGCCACTGTGAGAAGAATGGGGATGGAAACATAGGGCATGCAAATAATAAAAAAGCATTTCATGATGTAAGTATCTGATTGTAGATTTCTATTACTAAACACTTCTAAAGGTGTCTTTGTTGTCGTTTTTAAAATAAGGCTGAAGTTCCTCTTTAAAGTTTTGGTAAAGTCCACTGAAATGATAAATCTCAATCTTTTATGGAACACAAGCCTGTAAAATCTGTAATTACAGTCTATAAAAGTCCTGCAATCTGAGTGACCTAGAGAGAGATTGTTTGTCAACAAAACTGGAGTATTACTCTAATAAAAATATAATATAATTTCATAGCCCTGTACATAAATACTTCCACTGCAAACATGGGGCACTCAAAGTGCTACAGGCGGATATGAAATACATTTACCGAATACAATACAAAAGCACCTCTCCCTAACCTACACTATGTAAACCACACACCATTATTAAAATATCCACACCGCGCTGGCTTAGCCGAATAGAAATTTGTATAGAGCAACAGTAATAAAAGCTTTAACCACTTGCTGACCGGGGTGTTTACATCCCCTTCCTGTCCAGGCCATTTTTCAGTATTCAGCACTGCGGTACTTTGACTGACATTTATTCCGTCATGCAACGCTGTACTGAAATTAATTTTATACAATTTTTTGGGGACACATAGAGCTTTATTTTGGTGGCATTTAATCATCACTGGGTTTTGTTTTTTTTACTATAAAATGAAAAAAGTACAGAATTTTGTTTTCCTAATGTTTTCCCTACATTATGTTATCAAACGTTTATTACCCCCCAAATGTTTGGTATAATATATAAGACAGGGTCATGAAATATATAAGACAGGCTCACGTCAGGTAAATAGACACCAAACATGTCAAGCTTTAAAATTGCACGTGCCTGCGAAATCGCCAAAAAATACCATACCTATAATTGGCCATAGGCAATGCCTCAAAAGCTTTTATCTGTTTAGTGTTATCAGTGATTAATAGCCCTAAAATTATTGCTCTCACTCTAACATCCCTGGCAATATGTACCCTGTGCAGCTGACGCGTAGGTTTATATGTGCGTGCACGCGAGGGACTTTAAAACAATTTTGTCTGTTTTTTCACATTTTTCATATGCGAGTTTGATTTTTTAAAACTTTTTTTATAACATCTCCTTCCTTCCGCTAGATGAAAATGCTTTATTGTGTCCCTGTTGGGTAAAATCCCCTCACGTCTTGGGGCTTGCAGTCCCACAATACCTGGATTGGCAAAGTTCCTTACCCCCTGGACTACTGTGTACCTTACTACAGCAGAACAAGGGAGACTCCCTGCTCCATCCATATCAGTGCGGCTCCTAGGTATGTAAAGCCATGTCAGGAGCTGCAGAGACAAAACTGCTAAGAAGTGGTCTGAGAGTGATCCATCTTTCAGGAACTATCCAAAACGAAAATATCAGTTTTGGTTGCAGCGACCCTTTAAGAATGGTGTCACTGCCTTCTTTATACAAGTGCCATAATAAAGGTGATTCACATTACTTCAAGAACTTCTAACAATCATTATTGGGACGAAAGGAAGCAGGTCGATGGTAAGGTTATGGTACGGTATAAACACAATTATAATTTTTCAAACGCTAGAGCAGCCGGTGAAGGAATCCTTCTTTCAGTCTCTCCTGAAGCAGAGACATAATGGGACTCATAATCAATGATGGAAAGGTCCAGACTGAGATATTGAGGTACTCATTCTCTCACACAAGCTAATTCAATATGCAGCCTTCAAAGTGTCTCCAATAAAATATTAAAATAGATGGAGCTGTGATTTCCTGATGCTACAACCCAAATATTTAAAGAGAACCTGTGCTTTGTGCACACAGGGTCCAAGCACCAGTGCTGTCACTCAGCCCGGTGCATGCTAAGACTTGGGCATCAAGTAAGACCTGCTATGATTAGCCTGGGCTTCTAATCCATGCAGTAAGGGATGTGTGTGTGTGTGCTGGCAGGAGTCAAGGATCCCAACCTGGGTATGAGTTCAGTATATGAGTCATTTGCTGGTGGAAGTGAGGTCTGTTCTGCCCTAGAGGGAGAGTTAGGGCCTCAGATAGAAATATGTAATAGACCCACTATGCAGCTTCCCCTTGAGAGGAAAGCCTCATGTTCATCCCGAGTGGGGCACCTCCAGGTTAGCTGGAAGTTACTTGATGAAGAAACCCCTGGTGATGGGCAGGGGAATTGAACTTATGAAGCCATGGAAGATGTAGTGATGTTTCCCAAGTGACTGTATTATTGCAACTTCCCATGCAGAAAAAAACAAGTTAAAGACAGTAGTGGACTGAGTCTTGTTATTCCTGTGGAATGGAAGGTAAGCCTATTACTTGGGTAGCGGACAGTTTGTGACTGGTTCTGGTCAGGAAACTTGTGCCGGCCTAGTAATGCAGAGTCCTCCTGCTTGGTGGGGGTGAGAAGGGTATCACAGGTGTACCATCCCCCATGTGGGTTGGAACCTCGGTGGACTAGGCCTAGAACCTCGAAAAACTGAGGGACCACTTATATGTATGTGATGAAGTGTTTCCCAAAATGGCCCAGAGGTTGAATGGAGTGAAATTGAAGTGATGGAACTGGCCTCCTTGCTGCCTGCTTCTGGAATTGTTTTTTCATAAGGTTATTATAAATCACTTTTTCCAATATATTCCATGACATTTCCTTTAACAATAAAAGTGTCCAACTTATTACATTTTGAACTGCTTGCTAAGATCTCAAACATATAATATTGCAGCTGAGATTTGATAAGTTGAAAGATTCTTAAAACCTATTACAAATCTTATTTTGGGAAGCTTCCACCTAAGTCCTCATAGTGCACCCATTACTTGGCCAGCAGTGGAGATCAAAATATCAAGCCTCCCTCTTACACTAAGCTTTTCCATTGCAGTGTGCTACTAAACACAAATTAACCTGTTGCAATAGGGCAGCTGATTTATCAACAATGGGCTGCCAATGCATGGCAATCAAATAAAAACCCAGACCTGCAGTGCACCACAATGCAAAACACGTGTATTGTAGTATGTCGCAGTGTGAGTCCATTGGCACCTACTGTACTTGCATTACTGCTGCAGCAAAACACACATTATCGCAAAGCATAGGTCTCAAGGAGGCTGAAGTTCTAAGAATACTTTCAAATAACTAAATCCTTATGAGCTCTTAACCATGCTAGCCCCTTCTAACTGCAATGACTTTATATCAGAGGGCAATGCAGTCTAGGCTTTCAAGTGGCCAGCTTTTGCATTCGAGCCTATGAAGAACCCAGTACCCCTGGCATTGTCGCTACCACTGAAATCCCTGCACCCCCCGACTCTGAACCTCCCTGTCTCCCAGCACCGCAGACACTACACCCCAGCACTACACCCACTGCCCCTTTCAGCTAACCTGCACCCCTTTGCCACCCAGCACCCTGACTCTAAACCTCCTTGCCTTCCAGTACCCCTGAGACTGAACCACAACATCCCAAATAGAAAGAAAGTGTGCACTTCCTGTCTAAGAAGAAGAGGAAATCCAAACACTTGGATGTTATTGTAAAGCCACCCACTGCCACCATTACTAGGGAACCCTTCCAGTGTCACAACTATTTTCTAGAATTCAACATCCAAATGTATTTACTTTCAAGGGAAGCATTTTATTTATAATACAACACTGCTATTTACTACTCCTCCCTCCTAAACTGTTGAACCCTCTATATTAGCATTACGAATGTGAAATATCCACATGAGCGTAAACATAACTCCATTTTACACAGGGCAATAGCCTATAGCAACCGAAAATATTTCAGCTTACTGAATTCAGATCAGCAAAACGGCCACAACGGCCACAAAAAAAAGCACTGCTGTAAACAAAAATAAAAATAGAAGAAAAAACACAAAAAACATGAATAAGCAAAAGTCCAGTTTTTTTTAAGTTTTGTTTTTTTGTGTTTTTTTTCTTCTATTGTCATTTTTGTTTAGCGCAGTGCTTTTTTGTGGACTTTGATGTTACAGGTGGTTTATATTCACTGTTGCACTTGCAGCTTTACACTTTGTGGTTAGGTATTTTTAGTTAAAGATAGGAGCGCAGATTTTTTAGATTGGTATTGCCATTAATATATGTAATTTTGACATATATTTATAATCTGCTGCTATGGAAATTTTTGATTTTGTAAAGCAAAGATGAATTCTGATTCCTAATGACACCCATCTAATTTGGTGCACTATAGATAAAGAGCGGTAGGAGAAGGGCAAGACCTAAAGGCTGTGAATGCTATTACAATGGATGAGAATACAAATGGGCACCTGGAGGTAGGTGGGGGAGCTCATTTGGAGATCAGAATCCCCACACCCGCTTCTCTCATAGGTTCATATCAATATGCTCTAGTAGAATTATGTCTTACCTCTCCATTTTCTTTCTGCAGTTTAGATTTTATGGACAAGCAGCTGGTAATGTCATTGGATTTCCTCAGCTCTGAAGGAAAGAGAAAAATATATATATAAAAGTAATATGTACTCTTGATATTATTATTATTGTTATTATTATATTTGTTTATTACAAATCCGTTTCCTGCACAGTGAATAATAAGTCATAGTTCACATGGACATGAAGAACAGGCTATTACGTCACATCATTAAAGCTTTCCAAACACTGCAAAACCAATGCCTTTTTTGTAACATTAAAGCAAATGGTCTAGTATACACATACAATTCAGAATGCATTTGTGTCACTTTGCTTCATTTCATGTTGTTCTTGATCTCGTCAGCAACCAACTTGCAAAGCTTTCAAAAACACCAATTTAAAGTAGTAAAATCTCCTTTTTTTAAGTTTAATATATTCATATTCACGAATAAACCATTCGCCATTAAATACTTTTCTCACAATAAGTGCAGAACCACTTACACTTTGTAGTTTTCACAGCCGCTGGCTCAGCAGGGCTTCCCTGAACTTCCAGTAGGAAAGCACACACTGAGAACGTCACTTGATGACCCTCATCTGGACTACATGTACCATCGTTCCTCTGCCATACCACCAAGCCCTATTGTCATAGATCTAGCCCCAGGAGACACATTTAATTCCATTGGAGAAGAAGCAGGTATGGGTCTTGAAGTACTAGATTTCAAAGCTGGCTTTATGACACACCCAGTGTATGGACATACGAATGTAGTACAAGCTGGGAGTGTGGACACAGGAGTGACCAGGGTGGGTTTCCATGTGACCCAAGAAGGCAGCATGGCCACCCGAAAAGAGATAGCAAGGGAGAGAGAGTTTTGACAAGCCGAATACAAAGCAATGACAGGCTTGACAAGGAAGGCACACATTAAATATGGTAAGTACTGAGATCAGCAGCACTATATGTCTTTCATATAAGAGGATTTAATAACACACAAGTCAAAATCAGCGAGTCCCAAACACAAGCCAAATGCTACTTAGACGCTCGGAAGATGTTCAGGAAGCTTTTTTTAAACTCTCTTTATAAACATACCCAAACCCAAACCATAGCACATGTGTTTTAACATGCAATTGTTTGTAAAGCCTGTGTGAACATAACCTTACTGCCCATAACCCATTCATTATAGTGTATTATGAACCTCTCTGCCAATGCAAGTCTATCAGTGTGCTCAGATTTTGGCTGACCATACACACACACAGATGGTTGGAGAGATATCTGCCTGTCTGTGTACTAGTTTTAACAGCACATGGGAACCAACTACAACAATCTGTGTTGACCTTGATGCACATGCAGTACTTCTTTTCTCTCCCTTGCACTAGAATGGGTCGGAACCACTTACATGAGAAGGTTCCACCTCAACTAAATGCAAGAAAATCTCTGTGTAGCAAACTCATATTATCTCAGTAGTCACTTAGCAGCCTTTAGCTTATTTTTACATTTACACATGCCCTTGTTTACTGTGCCCAGTAGCTCAGAGTGAAATTCACACACGCAAGGGAATGAGTCAGATAAGCTTCTCAGGTGATTTCTCCTCCTCCTCCCTTCATACAGCTCTCTCAGAGGTTTGAGAGACATCAGGCCTGACAGCAGACAGCTTTTGCTTTGTCCATAGTGTTTTGGAAATCCTTTGTCATTTATTTAAAGTGTATACAAACCCTAATAAAGAAATCGTCTTCTTTATGGACATTTAGTATGTTTACTAGACATGTGCACTGCCAAAAAATTTGTTTCGTTTCGTTTTAAATTCGGATTTGTGTTATTTCGTTTTTCGGGATTCGGGTGTGAAAGTCAATTCGGATTCGGAATTCGGACGAAATTCGGTAGCGGTAGTTCGAACCTTCGTTTCGTTTTCTGTGTCTTTTCGTTTCTTATTCGTTTCTTATTCGTTTGCAGCAAAGTGACATTTGAGGGGGAAAAAATATTTTTCTCCTTCTCTAATGTCACTTTGCTCCAACGAACGAAACGAATAAGAAACGAATAAGAAACGAAAAGACACAGAAAACGAAACGAAGGTTCGAACTACCGCTACCGTATTTCGGAAATGGAAATTCGGATTGGTTTGCATTCGTTATGTCTGTAATTCGGAATTCGGATACATCCAAATGTCCGAATTTCCTGAAAATTCGTCCGAATTTCGATTCGGAACGAAACGAATCGCACATGTCTAATGTTTACTACAGCAGTGCAGGCTTTTTGGAGATGCTCTTTAAGAAGTACCAATATAGCTGTTGATCCTGTCAGTTCTTGGCCCTTGTGTCTGCTTCTTGCACCTGGGGGACAACTCAACCTAAAGATTCTTAACACTGTGGTAGCATTGTCAGCATAACACGTTCTGAAGATGGGACTACAGGCTGCCTCAACCTACACACAGTGGAGGGAATTCATCAAAACTGGAGCAGACAAAATCTGGAGCAGTTGCCCATAGTAACCAATCAGCTTCTCTATTCAGTGTGTTCTGTTCTGATTTGAAAATGAAAGACAGAAGCTGAGTGCTTGCCATTGGCAACTGCTTTAGATTCTGCCTGCTCCAGTTTTGATAAATTCCCCTCAGTGTACCAAGATGCAGAGATGAACTGGAGTTGTTCAGCTGCCAGTGTGCTGTGCTGGGCATACGGTGTGTCTCTGCAAAGTTAAGGATGAATGTGTTACCTCCAGGCATACCTTCCCTCAATTTATTCATTGCTATATATGTCCCAAAATGGATTAGAGTTAGGAATCACCTTTCACAGACAGACCTTGACAAGGCAGTGTGGCTTCTGCGTATATTTGCAAATGCATGCAAATGAAACCTCTGTACCTAGTTGGTAAGTGTTATATGGAAAAAATGTATTGTATTGGTCTGTGAAATGTTCTGTCCATGTGCACCTTACTTTGCAATGTTAGTAATACATTGATTGGAACAGTTGCCATTTTTATTGTGTCTGTAAGATCTGCAAAGGATGCCAGCAAGGACATCACACGCACGCATACATCACTGCTGCTTCATTTCAAAACCATTATGTTTTCCCCTTTAGTCCCTTTTTGATATTTTTTTTTTAAATTTCAACATTTTTATTAGTTTGTCAATACATAAACAACACATATAACATAAAGCAACATAGTGAACTAATGTAGTTTCTGACCTAGCAGGACATTATTTGTATAGCCACTCTAAAGTCATATATTCAACATAGTATATCAATATACATATACCGATGACGTTAACGGACTGAATAACATTACTGTAATATGGTGTTAGAAAGAGTACTGTCATATGATGGTGTATTTCACCTATAATTACTTTAATTTGAAATTTCTCATTCTATTTCTACCCCTTCCAACCAATAAGACACTATGATTTAGTTTAGTTATAATGTAACATATTTCCCCGTTATTTGACTTTATCCTGTAGTTAATTATTTATCTACAACCGGATTTAGTGGGCAAGTAGTCCCCACTAAGACATATCTACTACATATCCTTACTTAAATCTAACTCTAGACATACCATAACAAACACCGGCAAACACATAAAGAAAAAAAAAAAACCCAGACACAATAGAAAGGAGAAAAAAAAAAACACACAAAAAAAAAAAGACAATGAACCTACAGAAGAGAGAAAAAAATAGTTTATAGTTTGGTCAGGGTGGGGTGGGGCCCCAAGAACCACTCCGTCTCCCTCATATTGTTATGCAGCCTTCATATTCCAGCCAGGGACCCCATGTTGCCTCAAACTGCGTCATTTTATCCAGGAGAATACTCGCCAATTTTCTGTGCGTCATGATCCAGGACAGCTTGATCTTTACTTGCCCCAAATACACCCTAGGTGTCTTCCAGACTTTGGCAATTGTAATTTTAGCTGCCAGGAACATGAAAGTTATCAATCGTGTACAATATTTTAAATGATCCTTAATTCTTTTTTAAACATCTATTTTTTCCTAACATATTGCTTTCCACACAGATAGGAATGACATGCAATACATTGTTTAATCATCGTCATTTCTCCTGAAGTATTTTATATGAAATTACTTTTCTTCACAGATGAAAACATTTATAGTAAGAAATAATTGTTGTTTTTTTTTTTTTTTTGTACTGGGGACCGAATGATTTTTTGTTTAATTGGTAAACGTGTTCCCAGGATGGGGGTCACCTTGCAAGATAGACCAAGGCTTTTGTCATTCTATAACCTGCTTATATTGTGCTCCAAAACTCATTATCATTGAAAACTGCATTTCTTCCTTTCTATTACACTACTCGCTTCCCTGATTATTTCTCCTAACTCCTCTTCCTTATAACCTTTCTGAATATATCTTTCCTTGAGGAAATTAGATTGACAATTAGAATCCAATGTCTCGGTACATTTTGTTCTTACTGTAATCACATGCCCTTCTGGTATCCAGGATATCCTGGCTGAATAATGCCCATTCCTTCTTGGTAAAATCTATCTTTATTTTATTTCCCTAAAGCTGAACTCCAGGCAAACAGCTAAATACACATATGAAATACATATATGGCTGTTTTATCTGTCAACGGATATGTAATTCTGTCTGTCCAGTCCTGAGCTTTACACAGCGTTTCTATACATAACAGCCCTGTCTGGCAGGGCAGGAGACTTCTATACTGCAATAAAGTAACTTTCACAGGTATTGTCTTACCCACAACTTGGGAATGCACAGTGAAAAGAGAAGAGAAGACCCGGTGTGAACAGGACCTTAAACAATTAAAGTACTGTATGCAGCGGGATTCAGGTTTTCATACTAGAAATAATTCTACCTTCATGATTTCACCCTGAATGAGCTCCACCCCTTTGTGCATTCCTGCGTGTTGGTAGGTAGGCAACTTGAGCCAACATTTGAACTGGTATTAGCTTGCAGTCCCTGTACCGAGCAGTTCATACTGGGAAAAGGAGAAGTGCAAAGAGCCAATTAGGTGTGGTGTAGTGCTCATGTGCTAACAAGAACATGCTGATAGGAGGAGAGAGAGCAGAATGAGAGATGAGGACATTAATGTACTGCTTCTCTTCGCTGTGTAGTCACAGGTCAAGAAGTGACTCTAGGAATGTAACACAAAACCTTTGGCAAGTAAAACTGCTCCCTTATGGATTCCATCTGTTTACTTCACTCTTAATCTCTATACTTAATTGACCAAAGCATGTATACAGGTTAGGAGGTATAACTGCATTTTCTGGACATTTTAGTGCATTGCCAGCCCATTCATTTAAACGAGCTTCCTCAACACAATACACAATAACGTGCAAAACTTAAAGCACGTCAAGGTGCACATATTAAGGCAACAAACCAGGAAACTAAAATGGAAATGGGCCCTCAAGCTTTTAAAACCTCTAAAGCTGCTGGAAGTTTGGAGGTCAAGTGGAGGAGACCCAACATGTTCCAAGGCTGCGCAAATCGGTTCTTATGGTCCCTTTTATGTGACACATCTATTTCTTCTGTTACAGGTTCATTGAAATTAACATAGACAAGACAAAAATTATAATATGGAAATTGGGTCACCTTTAAGCAGCATGGAATATCTTGAAATTCCCCTTTGGGTAGAGTACATAGGTGGCTATTTATCTCTACAGCCTGCCCATTTACAAAGGCAGAGACTGGCATGAGTTATGTGCATTTCAAGATATTCTGGTGAAATCAGAGAGGAATATGAAAGCTTTTTGTGCTTCCCCTGTGACAGCGTACAGAGTATAATAAATTGCAGGATTACTTCAGGCCAGCGGAGCAAGTAAGAAAGAAAAAAAAATACTACCACTTTGGCTGTTTTTTTATTGTGATTGATAACAGAAAATTCAAGCCTAATGCTGCTTTAAGGACAGACTGATAGCGAGACCTTCATCTGTTATTAACTGTTCTCACGAAATAAAACACGCTTGATAGATGCCAGGTGAACAGTAACTGACTTTCATAATTAAAGTGTCCATGTCATTCCTGAATAAAACTTGTGCCCTTTAAAGACAAGATACCAGCGGTGTATCTGGTAGACTATATGTTAAAATCCCAATACAGTTAAGATAAACTACTAAATGTTTTCAGGGAGTAATAAGGTCTGGTTGGGAGGTGCTTAGGTTGAACCAATCTAACACAGGACAGGTAAAAAACAACAACTTTATTTTGTGCTCTAATAGAGATAATGTACTTTGTGACTCTGGGGACACGTCAACACTTGATTAATGATCTAGTGATGTGATGAACGTTCACCTGCCTTGGTTTCCTGATATTCTTGACCCATCTTTCACCCTTTCCTTGCAACAAAAGTTCCCAAATTCTTTTTTTTTTACACGCTGTTCTAACATTTCTTCTATTGTCTAGCGTAGCATCTTTCTCCCATCTTTCTTCATTTCACCACCTTTCATCCATTTTCATCTTTCCACCTTTTTCTCTCCACCTACTTCCTTCCACCTTCATCCTTCTAACATCTTGCCTCCACCCTCTTAATTCCAACATTTTTCTCCAACCATATATTTTCGACTTTCTTTCCACCCTCTTCCTTCCACTATCTTTGTTCCACCCTTTACCTCTCCATAGCAGCAGCGGTCTACCACAGTGTTTCCATCTTCATGTTGGAACAGCTAGGGGCCATCCCCAAACTGTTCCCAGAAAGTTGGGAGCATGAAATTGTCAAAAATGTCTTGGTATGCTGATGTCTTAAGAGTTCCCTTTACTGGAACTAAGGGGCCAAGCCCAGCCCCTGAAAATCAACCCCACACCATAATCGCCCCTCCACCAAACTTTACACTTGGCACAATGCAGTCAGACAAGTACTGTTCTCCTGGCAACCGCCAAACACAGACACATCCATCGGATTGCCAGACAGAGAAGCGTGATTCTTCACTCCAGAGAACACGTCTCCACTTCTCTAGAGTCCAGTGGCGGCGTGCTTTACACCACTGCATCCGGCGCTTTGCATTGCACTTGGTGATGTAAGGCTTGGATGCAGCTGCTCGGCCATGAAAACCCATTCCATGAAGCTCTCTATGCACTGTTGTTGTGCCAATCTGAAGGCCACACGAAGTTTGGAGGTCTGCAGCTATTGACTCTGCAGACATTTGGCAACTTCTGCGCACTGTGCGCTTCAGCATGCGCTGACCCCGCTCTGTCATTTTACATGGCCTACCACTTCGTGGCTGAGTTGCTGTTGTTCCCAGATGCTTCCACTTTGTTATAATAGCACTAACAGGTGACCGTGGAATATTTAGTAGCAAGAAACGTTCATGAAACACCTGAATCCAATGATTTGGAGGGGTGTCCCAATACTTTTGGCAATATAGTGTATCTTTTAAGAATTGTCTAAAATGGGAAAATGCCCCCCTGCTCCTCTGTCCAGTTCACCTTTGGTGCTGGATGACATTTCAGCATAGAGGATGTTGCTGCTGCCACTGGTGTGTGTTAGAGATGTGCAAACCCAGTTAGCCTGAGTCCCCCCAAGCACACTCAAAACTATGACTGCCTCTCTCCAATGGCAGCAATGGCAGCCACCATATACCTCTCACGACATCTTTACTTTAATGGGGTTTTTTTAAAAGATAGAAAGCAGTAAACAGCTTTGAATGATATGGCATTAGAGCCACCTACAAGACAGAGACAACCTACATAACTTATAAAAATTATGCGGTTAAAACTGTTTATGCGAAGAGCACTAAAAAAATCTGCATACTTATTTTGAAAATCAAGGCAATTACCGTCTGTGATTATTATGGTAGCTGTTATTTTACTACAAAGATGAAGAGAAATGGAGAAAGGAAATAATGACAATAGTAAAAGGAAATGAACAGAGATTAAAAAAAACAGTACAGAAGATTGGTCTCCGCGTTAGCTCAGTTTTTAATTATTATTATTTTTTTTTAATTCTTTATTATACACCAGTATTAACATACATTCCACTGAAAAAAGGAAATAAGGCATCCGCCTTACTCATACCATCAGAATACATTGGGACAGCACATGCATGTCCTCACGCAGGATGAGATACATTAATTGGACAAAAGTAATGCAGTACACTCAACAGAAGCAGGTATCATAGCATTGAACCCAATACAGGTGTCGTACATTAATTGCATCGTACACGAGCATGACCTCCAAAGTATCCACCACTTAATGATAGTCTAGTCCCTGAAAAATATAAACAACATAGTACAGCTTCGTGGTGTAGGAGTGCGTCTTCGGGCCCTTTACCGCAATATGTATGTAGACATTCATGCAAAATCCGTCATAAGCACACGGCTTGGTGGCCTTGGATAAAGGGAGGTGTAGACAGCTTTCTCCAGAAGTGGAGAAATAGAAAGAAAAAGAGAAAGAGAAAGAGGGACATAGGCACAGGGATAGGGGCAGAAGTGAGAGTAAGGGCAGGTCTCCGCTCTCTCTCCCTATGAACTAGCTGCGCTACCAGGAGCTTGCTCCGTCATAGCCCTCTGGTAAGTGTCTGAGTATCGGAAGTGGAGCCAGGCTCCCCAGGTCGCGCCAAACCGTTCCTCAGTGTTATGGATAGATGCTGTGAGATCCTCCATACGATATACTTCATTAATTTTTCCGAACCAGAGACGCAGAGTTGGGGGGTTAGGTTGCCTCCATAGCAAAGGGATACACGCTTTGGCGGCAGAGAGCAAGTGTATGGTAAGGGAGCGCTTATATTTGGTCACGGCATTACCCGTCATGTGTAGGAGGTAAGTAGCAGGATGGTCCCCCGGATCCACCATGGTGAGCTGTGTCAGGATTCCCCTAACAGCGTCCCAGAAGGGTCTAATCTTGGGGCAAAACCAGAAGATGTGGGCCATGTTTCCTTGTACCTCGTCACATCTCCAGCAATTGGAGGGGACCAAAGGATTCATTTTGTGCAGGAGTGTTGGGACCCTGTACCATCTGGCCAAAATTTTGTAGCCCTGTTCTTGTACTTGATTAGCAATCGAGGCCTTATGGACCAGATACAAAATTTTTACCCGTTGATCCTCTGTGAATGTCTGTCCTAACTCCGTTTCCCATTTCCTGATGTACGGAGGGCAGTAGTCCTGTGGAGGAGTGGAGAGCATCTCGTATATGACAGCAATGGTGTGTCGCACCTGTTCGCCCCGCCCACAAAGGGCTTCGAATGGGGTAAGGTCTCGGTTAGGGTATGCTGACTGCGGGATCGCCTGGAGGAAGTGCCTCAGTTGCATTGCCGACCAGCCCGATAAGGGGGGGGTCGTCAGTGCGCATATGGCAGGATGGGAGAGGATGGTCCCCCCGTGGAAGAAATCCATCAGGCGGAACTTGTTGGCAGTGTGGAGACCCTTCATTCTCACATCTTCCATGCCCGGTCCAAAATCAGGATCACCCAACACTGGAGTCATGGGAGACGGAAATGGGGAGATGAGGTTGCCCTGAATGTCTCTCTAGATGAACGCAGAGTCGCCCCAATGGTAGGGTGTGCGGCCAGAGCCGGGGGCAGCGGCGCCGTAATCCAAGGCAATCCTTCAATGGGAAATTTACCTTCCCCCATTTCCATTTAAACCCACTGCTTACTCCCTCGGTTGCGTCAGAAAGGCCTCCATGGCTGATTGCAGACCTGGGGGCGAACTAGCTTCCCCATGGGGGCGCAAGTTGTATAGGTCCCGGTAGAACCGTAGGAATTCCCCCGCCATGTCTTGTGAGGTGTGGAGCTTGGTGCCCCCTGTCGAGACAATGGAGGATATGAATTGCGTCGGTCTTTGTGCCCGCAGTGCCCGTGCCAGGAGACGACTGGGCTTGTTGGAGAATTCATACATAGTCCGCTTCCCTTTTAACAGGCGCCTCTTGAGATTAGTGAAGAGTAACGTATTTAGCTCCTCTCTAACTGACAGTAACTCTCTGTAGGTCTGCAACGCCTGTGATCTCTTATGGGATGATTCAAGTTCTTGGAGGCGGGCGAAGAGACACGCCAGTTCGGCTGAGCGCTCGCGTTTAGGTTTCGCTCCCTGACGCATAAGCAGGCCCCGCATGACGCACTTGTGGGCAGCCCACACCGTTAGTGGAGGGGTGTCCGGGGAGGTGTTATCGGCAAAGAAGGCGCGCATCTCTCGGGCTAACACTGATCTAAACTCAGGTTCCTGGAGCAGCGATTCATTGAGTCTCCATGAGAGACATTTGGACCGAGTACTCGCTAAGTCTAGCGACAAATGAATGGGAGCGTGATCTGAAACGAGAATGGGGTCAATAGAGGCCGATCGTAAGGCAGGAAGATCTTTGTGCTGGATAAGGAAGTAGTCTAATCTAGAATACGTGTGGTGAACTTGGGAGTGAAAAGTATAGTCCCGGCCCTCCGGGTTGAGAAACCGCCAAGTATCTATCAGACATTGTGAGTTAAGCTCATTTTTTAGTCTTCGAAGGCAAGTATAGGACAGGTGCGACACACCTCTAGAACCATCAACCAAGGGGTCCATGAGGTAATTGAAGTCCCCACCCATGACCAGAGTGCCCCCTATAAAGTCTGCCAAGAAGGGCAGAACCTCCACCAAAAAGGTAACATGCTCTGTGTTGGGCAGATAGACATTCGCGAAGGTGAATAAGCTACCATTAATTTCCCCCTTTACAAAAAGGAAACGCCCGTTGGGATCGGATTGGTGGGCCTTATAGGACCATTGGATCGACCGGGAGATCATGATGCTCACCCCCTTAGATTTAGATATTGGGGAAGTGCTATGGTAAATCTCTGGGTACTCTCTGCCGCCAAAGGTGGGCACCTGATCACTCCTAAAGTGGGTCTCCTGAAGGAAGACCACCTGTGAGTGCATCGCTTTCATGTCCGCCAAAACTCTGCGTCTCTTCTCTGGAGTGTTGAGGCCTCTCACATTGAGGGAGATAAGTTTAAGGGAGGCCATGTAGATAGAAACCTTGGAGCAGGACTCCAGGAGGGAGGGGGGAACGGAGGAGAAGGTTTGCTGCACTGGAGGCAGCTGTGGTCGAGACCAGGGGACGAGTAGAATAGGACTGTCAGACGGCGGAGGGAAGAAGTAGAGGAAGAGAAGTGCAGAAGGTTGGCAGGAGAAGCAGTCAGGTAGTAGAGGGTGAAAGAGGAGAGCAAGGAATTAGAGAGGAGAAGTAAGGAAAAGACAGAGCAGAGGCGTAGGCACCTCCACTAAGCAAGTTTTCTAAGTTTACAAAACTGTCTCGAATACTTGTAGACAAGACAGTAGGCCTATTGGGGGCAGTGCTACCAGTATAGAAGAAAGAAGGTAACAAACTGGGTGAATATGAGGAGAAGCACCCCTTGGCGTGCACAGTGGCATATATACATAAGCATATTGAAATGGTATATCTGGCATAACACAAAAGAACATGTCGGAGAAACTTATCATCACATACAATAAACTTCAGGGAAGAAAAACACCAAAATAGCAACAACCGAACCTTGTGAACCCAGGGGGACAGTCCCCTCATGGATGGCCCGAGTGGGATTCCCTCCAGCCCGATCTACCCTCTTGCGTGGGACTGTAATTCCTTAGTCTCCCTCTGGTGTTAGTAAATGCGGAGTGCAGTTGAGCCCGCTCGGGGCAGTAGGGCCAAATGCGGAAGGTGGATAGCTGTCTGACCCCCCAAGGAACCGATCCTTCTCCTCTCCAACCCCCAACCGCAGTCCCTGGGTGTAAGCCTCCAGCATCTGGCCAGGCTTGAGGGCTGCAGAGCACTGCACAGAACCCACATCCCCCCACCTTGTGCTGACAAGGACTCCAAATGGCCCCTAGGTGTTCCGTGTTCCCCACATCAGCTAACTGGGAGTCAAACACAATAACAGTAATAATCCCCACAACCACATAATTGGACTTATCTGACAGAGAGCCTAGGCAGGAAGCACATCAAAACATAACAAGGATATAACCGACAGCTTCGTCTCAGGCTTCCAGGCCGCCTATTAGGAAGGCCTCAGGCTTCGGGTCTCGCTGGGGCTGGTCTCATAGGAGATCTAGCGGATGAGCGTTGGCGTCCTCTTTGAGATCTGACCTGCCGAAACACCCGTGGGGCTGGAGGAGGACGATCTGAGGTGAAGTCCAACCAGGATGGAACAGGGATGGCCTCCATACCCAGAAAGTCAAACAAAGCAGGTAACTGATCCGGCTAGTGTAGGGCATAGATGGAGTCTCCCTCGCTGATCAGAAGGTGGAATGGGTGGCCCCAGCGATAGGTGGCGTCGGTAGTCCGGATCACGTCTAGCAGGGGTCGCAGTACTCATTCGCAGGGTATGTCGGGAGAGATCCGGCATCACGGTTATCTGGGCCCCATCAAACTCCATAGGGCCCATGGACCATGCTCGTCTCATAATTTCCTCTTTGATCGAGAAAAAATGCACTCGGCACAGCACGTCACGAGTAGCCGTGGTAGACGGGCCCCGTAGACCCTGCACTCTGTGGACCCGGTCCAACTCCAGTGCCTCCTCTGGCGGCTTGCCCAGGTAGTGGTTCAGGATAGCTTGGACCGTAGAGCGGAGGTCAGGGCCCGAGGTGGCCTCTGGTATACCTTTAAGACGAATGTTATTCCGCCGGTTGCGGTTCTCGCTGTCATCAAGCTGTAGGCAGTTATTGATCATCTGCTGATGTAAGCCAGCCGTTGCAGCTTCCAGCGAGGTCACCCGGTCTTGAAGGGAGGAGGTTGCCGTCTCCACTACCTCAACTCTACCCTCCACCGAGGCGACCCGGTTCCTGATTTCATGGACTTCCTGGCGTAGTGCATGGACGATTTTGTCCGCCATGGAATCCATGTCTTGCCTCGTGGGGAGATGTGAGAGGATGGAGCGCCAGTCACCCTGCGGCTCATCCCGGACCTCCGGCCTAAGTGAGGAATCCTGGGAGGGGTCTCCATACGAGAGCACCGGTGTGGATATCGGGGAGGGCGGTGGGCTCTGAGCGGGCGCCAGCCTGTCTGCAGGCATGGATGTCTGCCGGCCATAACGGGTGTTAGAGGCCGGGCCCGGCGTGGCGGTTTTCGTAGGCCCCATGGAGTAGGCCGCGCGGGAGCTGTGGGCCGTACCTGAGCGCAGAAAGAAACGGAAAAGATCCGGTTGGCCGTGCTCACTAGGTGTCTGCTGGGTGTCGCGGATCTTCGACATGCATAGATAAGGTCGGTAAAGTCACTGGTACCACTGTATGGGCCGTTAGGGTGCAGAGCTCCTCAAACTCGTGTCTTTACGCCGCCATGTCCAAGCCACGCCCCCAGTTTTTAATTATTAGCAGACTATCTAATTAAAGTTTATTTAAAAAAATGCTAGCAGGTAGATTTTTTTGGGTAGAAAAAAATATGTGCGTCTCTTCTGTCAAAAACTATTTTACCTGTTTGCTAGCAATTATTTTATCTGTACTCTGCCTGTGATGCTTACACAATGCAGCATACAATTTTAGCATTTGCAAGAGTAGGAGCCGAGTGCTGTGGCAATAAAACACCAACAAGCATGTACAGTTACACCATCTGTTGCCACACAATGCACAAAACCAGAAGAAGAGCAGGAAAAGAAAACAATGACGGCACAGGCAAGGAGCACAGACCATGCATCTCTGGGGGAGGGCAAACTGAGATGTAATTCTGCCATTATGTGGTTGCATAATGTGTATGCTGTGGTTGTCAGAAATATATTGGAGATCCTTATCTGCAATGACTTCAGCACATAGTACATAGTATTGTCTTAGTAGCTAACTTCTGTGATGTTTGGGCAGCAAAGGAAGCCTGTACTAAGATTATAGTATAGCATGGAAAATGTTTTCTTCTACAAATGCTATTTTTAAAAAAGCTGAACCGCTAAATACACAGTTGAAATACATGCTAATAGGGCCATCCCTACACTTTTTACCGCTTGAGGCGGGGGGGATTTTGTCGGGTGGTGGCGGCGGCGGCACACATTACCGAGCCGGGGTAAGGTGGGTATTGTGGGGCTAGTGACGGCGCACATTACCAGGGGGAAGGGCACTGCACCTCTGTCTGGCGTCCTGTCTAGCTCACTGATGTCACTGTTTGCCAGGAGGTGGGCGGGACACCAGCTAGAGCATCCCATTCAGCTCCTCGCAACCAGTGACGTCAGTGAGCTGGGCGGGACACTCAGAGCCTCACAGGTTGCTAAGAGCTCTTAACAACCTGGGACGCTGTGGCCACATCTCTCCCAAACCCACCCCCGTCTATACCTACCTTTCGGCGAACAGTCCTTACCCTCCGTCAGTAAAGGTGAACTATTTGTACACCGTACCGCAGTCCAGCCCTTTGCATTTTTAATTTCGCTCGCACATTGCAAGCACTCATTGGTCAGTGTGGTCAGGAGACCACACTGACCAATGAGAAGCGCTATTTAGCTCTGCAGGACCTGGCTCCAGCGCCACCTGGGGGTGCTCTGGATCCTGACACACAGTCAAATACGGTTTTGATTAGGGATGCACCAATACAGAGTATTTGGGCGAGTACCTTCCCCATTACTGGAAATTACGGTCAGCGAAAGCTTTCCTCTGACCGGCAGTGCCGTAGGGGAACATGGAGCCAGCTTCCCATGCAATCAGGAAGCAGAACAGCTGACCCACCTCCCGATTTCCTGATTGGCCAATCAGGAAACCGGGAGGCGGGTCATTTGTCACTGCCCTGCTTCCTGACCAATCAGGTCATTACTCGCCACCCGGTTTTCTGATTGGATGGGAAGCCGTTTTCCCGGCCAATCACAATCAAGCCGGCTAAACAACATGGAGTCGGCTTCCCTGGCAATCAGGAAGCTGGGTAGCATGTAATTACCCGCTGCCCAGCTTCCTGATTGCCAGGGAAGCCTGCTCCATGCCAACAGAAGCACTGATACTCTGTATCGGCGAGTACCAAAAGCAAAATATCGGTACTCGCACTTGATACCCAAAAACCTATATCGGTGCATCCCTAGTTTTGATTAAAGGAGAACTATGGGGTTAGGGCTTTCCCCATAGTTTTCAGAAGGGTAACGGGAGGACACAAACTAGCGCCGCTACAGCTCGCGGTATACTGAGACGCCGCAGCTGAAACGGATCCCGACAATTATGTCTGGATCCGCCCAGCTCCGTGAGTGACAGCTGGCTCTGCCTATCTAGAGGCAGAGCCAGCTGTACCCGAACCCCCTCCCCTGTCTGTTCCGCCAGTCTGCGCTGGAGGATCGGAGCGGGGAGGGGAGAATCCAGTCGCTCCCCTGTCACGGCTCTCTGCCGTGACAGGATCGAGAAGTGAGCGAACGCCGGTATGTGTTTGCTCACTTCCCGATTATATATATAAATAATGGGAATGCCGTCTGACTACTACATTTTGGCAAACTGTGTTTGCTGCTTATATTCTTGTAATGTGTTAAATGTCCCATGCAACCCTCAAATAGCTCTACTCTCAGAGCTACCAGGTCAGAAATCTGCCTCCAAGACAATGGAAATCTAAAGACCCACCATCAATGAGGGAATGGATTATAAAACGTAAGCACCTGATCATTATACCCAGTTCTTCTCCACTTGGGGAACTTGGCTTCTCTTCTGAGATACCATCCAATTTTAAAATGGGTTTTCTTGATATACCTTGTATATTATAAAGAGATGTGTTTATTTAAAAAAATCTTCATCAGAACTTAGGAACAGTAATTGTGATTTGTCAGCATGCACACTTTGTGTATGTTTTTGCTAAGTAAATATGTTAAAAACAGAGGTAGCAAATGTGTACTCAATGTCTCCAGCATAGTCCCATTTACCACATGCAAGATCGAATTGTTCAGTCAAGTATATATATATATCAGTTTATTATTTTCAGTTTGTGTATGACACAATGCAAAAACCCTACGTTTAATGTTTAATAGCCACATCCTATCTCCCTCGCAGTCTATGGCCTGCTACAGTTCCTGTATGCTTACTATTACTTTTCTTGCAAACCATACCTCAATGTCAAACTATCCCCACGTCAGTCTTTACAAAGACTTCTAAACAGAGCCACTTCTTGCATTCTGTATTCTCCTTAAACTGGCAGTTAATTCACAAAAAGGTTAAAAAAAACCTTTATAAGGCGTGGTTCAATTTTATCTAATGTGAAAAAATCCTTCATAATCCCTAAAAGCAATCAGATAATCCTGGATCAACATGTTATTTCTCATAAATGTTAGAGTAATATCAATATCACCAGCTATTTATATTTTGTGATTTCATGGATAACTTCACTCTATATTCCTCTGAAAACGTTTTTAGTGATTTGAAAGCCTTGTATATGATGGAATCTACAGTATCTCTAGCCAGCAATGTGGCAGATTTCCAAATGAGGTCACTTTTCTGACACACAATGATGAAATGTATAGTCCATATTGCACTCCTTAAAGCCCTGTTTTGGGCTAAAAAGCAAAACAATTAAAAATTAAAAATAACTCCATTTATACCCAGAGCAAAGTGTTTTCTTTAGAGGACAACCATACCTTTGGAAAAAGACCCGGAGGGGAGGCTTTCTGAAGCAAAGCTGTGCGACAGCTATCAGGGCTGAACAGCTAAATTCCCTGGATTGTCGATGAAGCTAAGTATTTATCCACGTGAACTGCATTCAGGGGAATATGAGCATGCCTTAAAAGACAACTTGTTTCCAACACCAAGAAAAACTTACCTGAATTTGTTGTAACGGTACCCTCCATGGCACCTCTTCTGGGAATGAAGACTGGAGAATAGAAGCTGCAGAGCAAGCATTGTTTTTTTGCTGCCCCTAGTATGGTGCTGTCACAAGATTGCCCATTTAAGATTTCTGGACCCTGTGAGGGCTCCTTGAGGGCCTTACGAGGGCCCTGTGATAAACACTTCTGGCAGCCAATATCCAGCATCTACAGTAGGAAACCACCTTCTTGCTCCCCATGAGGCAAGTTGAAAGCTGAAAGTATTATTTAGATGCCTAGGGCAAAATAATCCCCGTGCAACAGTAAATCTGACAATATGGGACCACAATGAAAGTCGCTTTGTCAAGGTGTGCACACATAAAGTTAAACCTTGGCAATAGAATGTTTTCTTGCTATCGAAACATTGGATCTGTGTTCTGCATTTCGTAGGGGCTTAATGAAAAGGGATTGGGGATCAGACATTTCAGATGTGTATGGTAGTGTAGCACCAAGTACAGTATAAATAAATGTGCCTGTGCATCAGTTGTGTTCTCTCTGTACTTCAGGCCCAAAGTCCCATCACTTTCATGCAGTAGCTTACATTAATTACCTTCCCCTTAAAACAAAATGACATGGAATATCTGAGCACAGCTTAGCAAATATGGATGCCGTTTGTTCCGCCGCAGTATAGTTGGAGAAAATGTTTGTTTGCCTCTTTATAAGTCATTTGATTGTCATATCTGGTTAGCAGATTTTTTTTATATTACTTTTCATTGTTCCTTCTGTCTCCTGAAGGAATAAAAATTGCTGCCAAGCTCTGATTCACACCTGGTGTACTAAATGCATAAAAGAAGATTACACAGTAACTTAGATGACAGGCTTACTGTGTTTATACCTTATGGTTTTAACATACAGGATACAGCTTGCAGGCAATACCTCTGTGAGGACAATGTTAAACAGTAGAAATGTAAGAGGAGTTTAACACCAAGATGGTTCACACACATGAAGGGACTCTGATGAGATCCCACAATAAACTTAGTGATTCTCAGATTATTAGTTACTTGTATTTAATCCATTTCTACTTTAAACCATATTTCATGGATTCTAAAACAATGGCAAACTGACAGATTTAAAGGAGAACTATGGGGTCAGGGCTTTTCCCCATAGTTCTCCTTAGGGTAACGGGAGGACACAAACTAGCATCCTCCCGTCACCCTAAACTCAGTATACCGCGAGCTACAGCTCGCGGTATACTGAGACGCCGCAGCCGGAGCGGATCCCGACATCGATGTAGAGATCCGCCCAGCTGCGTGAGTGACAGCTGGCTCTGCCTACCTAGAGGCAGAGCCAGCTGTACCCGCCCCCTCCCCCGTCCGTTCCGCCAGTCAGCGCTGGTGGATCGGGGCAGGGAGGGGGGAATCCATCCCCTCCCCTGTCACGGCAGAGAGCCAAAACAGGATCGAGAAGTGAGCGAACATCGGCATGTGTTCGCTCACCTCCCGATCTACTGAGCCGACCTGTGACAGTCTCATTGTCACAGGTCGGCTAGAACTATGAGGTGAGTGAAAAGCACTCACCTCATAGTTCTCCTTTAAGTCCCACAAAAATATTACCGTGAGAGTTGAGGTCAAAGCATAAGATTGTCTTCCTCTCTGCTCTGTTGGGCTGTCCCAAATAAGAACAAAAGGGGAGAGAAGAAATGTGACAGATCACCACTTGAAATGTGTAATGACTCACCACCTGGCTTCCTGTTTAGCCGGGAAGCTGGGCAGCGTGTAAAAACTCGCCACCCAGCTTCCCTATTAGCAGGGAAGCCGTCTCAATGCTTCTGCGTCACCAGGTGACAAGAAAGGCATGGAGCTGGCTTTCTGGCAAATCAGAAAGCCGGGAGCCGTGTAATGACGTGGCGCCAAGATTCCTGATTGGCCGGGAAACCGACTTTATGCTCCCTCGTCACCAGAGGACAAGGGCGAATGAAGCCGGCTTTCTGGCCAATCAGAAAGACGCAGGGCGTGTAATTACTCACAGTCTGGCTTCCTCATTGGCCAACTTCCCGGTCAATCAGGAATCCGGGCAGCATGCAATGACTTTCTGCCCGGCTTCCTGATACCGGAAGCTCAAGTATCGGGCTAGCCATCGGAGAATTTGGGCTCGCTCAAATACTCGGTATGGCACAGATACCGATACTAGTATCAGTATTGGTGCATCCCTAGTTTTTATTGTTGTCTGTATCCTTGTTGGAGAGATTTGTTCTCAGTTCCTGTTTTGGTGTCTCACAGAAAGCAAAGAAAACCTACTCAACAAGAAAACCGCAAAAAACTAAAAGATCTAACCCTTCCATGCTCTTCTAAGCAAATGTGCTTTTTATTATTGTTGCAATCTTGATGAAGAGTTTAATCTCACTTCTTGTCCTAAGGAGCACCCAGTAAGTGAAAGGAACATGGACACTAAAAAAAATAGAAATATGTTCTAACTCGTCTACACTCTATCCAAAAATTTTCTGGAAAAAAGTACTTGGAATTTGACTTTAAATATATCCACCTTGGCTATCCAGAGGCCCAATGTCAAAGTGACCTGGGGCCCTGCTATTTTCTGCCCATAAGGATACAATTGTATTTAACTCATACATTATTGTATCCAGAGCAACTAGCACTGCCAGAGTCCTCGCTAACAGAGCAGGGTTTCTGGGTATGGGGAAGCATGTGAACTTCCCTATGCAACAGAGCTCTGGCCTGTGTGGCCAATTACTAGACCTGAACACAGTTACGAAGTGGGTGCCATGATGTCATCCTCCTGTCTAAGTTCTGACATTAGATAACACCTGAGTTTAGACAACAGGGAGGCGGCAAAGGAAGTGTGGCTGGGAAAGTATCCATGTGTGGGAGGGGGACTATCTGCAGACACTGTCACTTTGCCCACTTAAAGTTGACCTTTCCCTCCTTTGACCAAAGATCACATCAGCATGCAGCTCTGCATGCTGATATGAAATTATATTACATTCATTATCTAAACAAAGATATTTTTATTGTACTTACAATTTCTTTTTTCCACTTCCTGTTCCACTTTGGCACTAATGATGTAATTGTGCCAAAGCGTTGCATCCTGGCAAGGTTATATCAGCAGATGATTGCTAGGAAATCACATCTGTAACCTCATGAGATCTCAGGGAAGGGCATTTTCCTCCCCTGAGATGATGTACATTGTCACAAGTCCTAGTCACATGTGCCAGAATTCCAGGAAGAAAAGAGAGGTCTAGTAACCCACCCTTAGTAAACATGACCACTGTCAGGAGACTGTGGAAGAAAAGAAAAAAAGGTTTACAAAAAATAAAAAGCCGGCAATTATCTAGAAGTATCTGTTGGTAGATTGTCATCACTAAACATTTCTTAAGGTGACTTTGTTGTAATTTTGAAGATATGGGTAAAGTTCCTCTTTAAGGCAAAGTAACAGCATCTTTCCAAAATAACTCATACAGTTCAATGATCCAAAGGTAATTCCACTGTGTTATTAAAGCAGTCAGTATGTTGTCATTATTGTCAAAAAAAAATTGCCGTCTGGAGACGGCAACCCGCAGATGCAGCAGTGCCGTCCGTCCGTTTTTCTACTATGGGCGGACGGCAAGAGGTTAAAATGTCAGTCAACCTGATACCTTTGCCAGTAACCTGACAGCCACCATGCAAATCTCCCACCATACAAATCCATCACAGCTCTAATCTATAGCCCGTTCAGAGCACAGTGTAAAACAATGCAAACAGCTGTCAAAGCATTATATTGCCATCAAATACTGATGTGTTACCTGTAATCCTGTGGAAGATGATGGGGATGGGTTCTGTTGTAACTAACACATCTTCATCATTTTCTGAGCTTGATACATATGTATTATCTGCAGCAATAAAAATGACATTTAGGTATACCGGAATTTAAAGCCAATGCTGCCACTTTAAATACGTTTTACAGGTGTGAGCTAGAAACAGACACATGCTGAAGATCGTTGCATAAATTGATAAAGCAGCGTCCTCATATAGGTAAACTGTCATGAAGGACTCATGGAAGCAACCACTGCTTAAAGTGGACCTGTACATCCTTTCACTAATAATCACAATCAGCATGCAGCTTTGCATGCTGATATAAAATCCTCTTACATTCATTACTTAAACGAACATGTTTTTCATTCACTTACAAATAGAGTTCATCTACTCCCTGGTCCTCTTTGGCACTAATGATGTAATGTGCCCAAGTGTTGCATCCTGGGAAGGTTACATCATTAGAGCATTGCTGGGAAATCTCACCTGTAATCTCATGAGATCTCAGGGAAAGGCATTTTCCTCCCCTGAGGTGATGTGCATGGTCACATGTCATAGTCACATGTCTAGTCACATGTGCCAGAGTTCCAGGAAGTAAAGGTAAATCTAAAAACCTGCCCTTAGTTAAAATGGCCACGGTCAGAAGACTGGGGAAGAAAAGAGAAAAAAGGTAAGCAAAGTATAAAAAGCAGGCAAATAGAAGTATGTGTTTGTAGATTGTCATTACTAAACATTTCTAAAGGTGTGTTTGTTGCTATTTTAAATATATGGGTAAAGGTCGGCTTTAAGCTGGCCATACATTTTACGATTCTCCCATCCATGCTAAACCGCATGGATGAGCAACTCTTTTCCTTGACTGTCAGAATACCCAAACAGTGGCTGCATCTGACTGGCTGTAGTCACGGTTGGGCTGCCAATTTCCCACCAGGCTCCTTCCACAAAAGTTGAGAAATTGATTTTGTCAAACCGGGTAGACCAATTTCAAGGCTAAGTTGTTTTAAATTTCAGAGTTCTACTTCAAGACCAATTTTGAAAAAAAAATGTTTTTCTATCATTATACAGTCCATCTAGTGAGCACCAGCAATACGTATGTCTCTGCTTTGTCAGCCTGTTATTTATCTATACACTAACTATTCCAGGAAGTCATCTATTGATTAAGCTTTCTTTCCAGTTCATGAATGCACTACACAGAGCTCAATAGTTTATACATTATGGGAGACATTTATCAAGTTTGCGGCACAGCAAGGCACCGCAAAACGGGTGCAGTGATGCATCTTCGGAGACAGATTTTCTATAAGATCGCAGTCTGATTCATACATTCTGCCTCTTTTGCTTAAATGTAGTTGAAATTTAAATGATACCCCCATTTCATAAACATTGTTGCAAAGTTACAGGATAAATATGCTCCGGACCTATGCAAAACTATGACAGTGGCCTGACGGACAGTGTAGATGTGTGGGACAAAAACACACAAAAATCTTTCTGAAATCCTTTCCTGAAAGAAAGAGAGGCTGGTTTGCACCAAACATACATGCAGTATGATTCTGTTGTTACCTTGTGTGATAAATCACATCTTACATATTCTGTTTTTTTCCTGCATTATCTATATATAGTGCTTCACTTAAAGAAATACTGTTTTGTTATTTAATTACAATTTTCTTATTGCTGTATCTTTTCTAAGAGCCATACTTGCATTGGCACAATGTTTGAGCATTGTATATAATTTATTGAGTAATATCATTATGCCCCGAAGGCTGGCAGAACAGATGATCAAAATCTGTAAAAAGTACCATATAAATCAGACATGTCAAACGTAAGCCTAAGGGTGGGCCGCAAAGGCAGTCATGCCTTTGACTGTGGGATGCAACATAGTAATTTACTACTCTCGTCCACTAATTGATATCACCACCTTCATAGGAGATGCCTCTTAAGGTGCCCATACACCTCCCGATTATCGTATGATAATGGCGGGTGATCCCGCGATCGTACGATAATCGGCAGGTGTGTGGGCAGCGTGCGACCGCTTCTACTGTACGGTCGCATGACTTTTGTCTTCCGAGCACGCTGGAAAAAAGAAATTTAGGCGGGTTGGTGGCGTGCTCGGAAGACGAATGCCGCATGGGCCAGTGTGCGCAAGCGCACACTGCCCGCTCAGCACTGCAATCATCAGAAGCCCTCCCCTTTAATAGTTTATACCCAGCTCGACTCTAAGCTTCTCACTGCTCATTCCCCACATTGAACGCCAAGCCTAAGAGGCAGATGCCTCAGGCTTAGACTCCCAGGGCCTTTTCACATTAGCCCATCCACTAAAATGCTCTGTTTTAGTGGGCGGGTTAGTGCATTGTGGCAGTTCTGGTGTTGTACGTTGTATCACACCCAGATGGAGCTGTCAATGTGCACTTTTTTGACTTTTTGTGGAGTGTACAATGTGCATACTAAAGCAAGGTCACTGGATGGCAGTGTGCTGCGATAGAATGAAGCATGTTTGCACTCACAGTGCACCGCCCACCGTGTTGTGATTTGAATGGGACACACAGAAAACAATTGTTTTCTATGTGTCCTTGCGATGACCTGTTGATCTAGTGCGGTAAACCAGAGGTCATCAGCATATCTGTAAACAGGCCCTAAGTGCTCCCCCCTTCCCACCCACCACCCTCAAGGGAGACACCTCTTAGGCTTAGATTCTACGTGTTCCCCTATCCACCCCTCACCTTTAAGGGAGATGCTTCTTAAGCTTAGACACTAAGGGGTCTATTCACTAAGCTGCCGAAGGATCTAGTTGTAGCTTCGGCTGATCCTTCGGCTAGCTTCGGCCCCAGGACCCCTTCAGTTCAGTAGAACCGAAGGGCTGCTGTACGGGCTATTCCCTATAGCCGTACAGCTCCCGAAGTCGGCCGAGCGGCTCAGTCGAGCCGAAGGCATATGCTTCGGCTCGACTGAGCTGAGGTGAAAGCTGGCGGAACGGCCGGCCGACAGCCTGCTACTGACTGCTGGGCGGAGCTAGCCATCATCTCACGGCTCACTCTGGCCACCTGCACAGACAGATCAGCGTCCCTGGTTACCAGGTAACCAAGGACACTGATCTCCAGACAGCCCAACTCTCCAGGGTGCTCCGGGAGTCTCCCGCTATTACATAGCGACTCCCGGCCGCCCAGGAGAGAAACACTTTCTCCCAGATCGAGCAGAGTAAACCTTTCCCTGCTCTGTTTTTTTTTTTTTTCCTCTGACATCAGAGCCGTTGCCTGCCGTCAGAATAAAAAAAAAAATCACAATAGGAATGCAAAGCTAGATTCCTATTGGCTATTTCAATTTGCAATAGCAAACTAGCTATTGCACCTGCCCACTGCTACTATCAATCAGAAGAGGGGACCTGAAGTTCTCCATCAGGTCCCCTCTATTGATTGACAGCAGCAGAGGGCGGGTGCAATAGCTAGTTTGCTATTGGCTATTGCAAAGTGAAATAGCCAATAGGAATCTAGTTATGCATTCCTATGTTTTTTTTAAATTCTGACAGCAGCAGAACAGCCCAGCCAGTAGAAAACAGTTGGGTGGAGCTAGCTGTCAGTGCTAGCTCCGCCCAATCGTTTTCTATTTTATTTGTTACTACTTTTTAAACTGTTTTTATATTCTGCTCGGTACCACAGAGGTACCAAACAGAACAACCGAGCCGAATATCGCTCGGCGGCATTCGGCTATTCACTCACTGATTTTCGGCATCTATGAGAATAGGTCCAACAGCAGCGAGTAGCCTGCCGGAGGTTCGGCTCAGCCGATCCAGATGTTGGATCGGCTGAGTCGAATTCCTTATGCACTTCGGGTCGGCCGAACATGCCGAGCATGTTCGGCCGACCTGAAGCCAGCCGAAGTATGGCTGATTTCAGCCGATATACGGCTGGAATCAGCCAAACCAGCCTGAAGTGAATAGCCGAACAGCGTTTGGCTCACTACACTTCGAGTCGGTTAGTCACTCGGCTGCCTACGGCAGCTTAGTGAATAGAACCCTAAGTGTTCCCCTGCCCATTCACCACTTTTAAGTGAGACATGTCCCCTGAGATGGTGTACAGGCAGTGAGACACCTTAACTGAACCTAAGGGGTATCTCCCCTGAAGGTGGTCGGTGGATGAAATGGTACACTGTGGGCCACACAGAAATTTTGTTGCAGTCCGCAAGCAGCACTTAGACATGTCTGATGTAAAACATTGAACATTGAAAATAAAGGCTACTGTACCTGGATAATCCTCAGAGACATGTACTGAATATGCAACACTGTAAAACAAAAGGGGAAATCAGAATATTACTATATAGCATCCACATAATATGTGAAATATAATGTACATGTATAAAATATATACTATATTTCCTAAAATATTTTTTAAATTACATTACATGTTACATTATTGAACCCTGGATAATTTTACAGAAGCAATTTCTGTCTATATAGTGAGAAATGTGGGCCATAAAAGGAATCATTTGAATATTTTTGCACTAAAGAAATTATTAGGAGCTACTTTAATGTAAAGGGAAATCCCTCTACTAAGGACACAAACGGCAACCAAACACTTATTTTTCAGTAAAAACTGACACAAATTTTAAATTTAACTTTTTTGGCCATAGGAACGGATGGATTATCATACATTCTATGTATACAAATTGCTGCAGAGGTGCCAATTCCTGCCCATATGATTAGATTTTGAGAGGTTTGTTCTCATTTCTTCTTGCTTCTCCCAGACAAGAAGTCAAGACAACATTAACTGAAAAGGGTTTTAACACTTCTCTACTCTATCCAAAACAAAAACAAAAATGCTTTAGACTCTTTTGGTAGTTGAAAAGACCAAAACATTAAGATGAACATAAAATGGAACAAATTTTTGTCCATTGAATGTTCAGCTAAAAAAAAATGATTTAGGCAAAAATAATAAATCATAATATTTGAAAATGCAAATTATCCATATTTGAAAACTAGTTTTCCTAACTATCATTTATTATTGCAATCATATGTGATAGTGATGCAGCATTACAGATGCCAGTACAGCTCTACTGTCCCCCTATGTCAGTCCAACTCTTCTGTCCCCCCATGTCAGTCCAACTCTACTGTCCCCCCATGTCAGTTCAACTCTACCATCCACCCAAGTCAGTTCAACTCTACCGTCCCTCCATGTCAGTTAAATTGTACTGCCCCACATGTCAGTCCAACTCTACTGTCCCCCCATGTCAGTTCAATTCTACTTTCCCCCCATGTCAGTTCAATTCTACTGTCCCCCATGTCAATTCAGCTCTACTGTCCCCCCATGTCAGTCCAACTCTACTTTCCCCCTATGTCAGTCCAACTCTACTTTCCCCCTATGTCAGTCCAACTCTACTTTCCCCCTATGTCAGTCCAACTCTACTTTCCCCCTATGTCAGTCCAACTCTACTTTCCCCCTATGTCAGTCCAACTCTACTTTCCCCCTATGTCAGTCCAACTCTACTTTCCCCCTATGTCAGTCCAACTCTACTTTCCCCCTATGTCAGTCCAACTCTACTTTCCCCCTATGTCAGTCCAACTCTACTTTCCCCCTATGTCAGTCCAACTCTACTTTCCCCCTATGTCAGTCCAACTCTACTTTCCCCCTATGTCAGTCCAACTCTACTTTCCCCCTATGTCAGTCCAACTCTACTTTCCACCTATGTCATTCCAACTCAACTGTCCCCCATGTCAGTTTAACTCTGACTGGCTGACTGACTAACTGAAAGGGACTAGAGGAGATCAGCATCACGGAGATGAAACAATGGATCAAAACAGTATTTTATTCAACAAAAAGAAGAAAAAAAACTAATTCAATTGTATATAATACACAGTGCTTTCTCAAACTGCATGTTGTCCAGTTAGGGTTTATATATATGTTTGAAGGGAACTCCAGCCTTAGCTAATTTTCCTACACTTGCAGCAAGTCCACTCCTTTGTTGAAACAGAATACTTTCAACTTCATGCAAACTTGCATCGTCACAACATAACCCTTTAAAGCTGAAGCAACCATCTTGAGCCCACCTTTATTTTCTATCTAAATTACTTCAATTATCATCAACCCTCTCCCATTCTGCTCTGCTTCGTACTGCCATTGCCTGCCTCTGTTAGCTTTGCCTGCCATCAATTATCTTGTTCCTGAGTGAAAACATGCCCATCGCCCATTGGGTGTGCCTGCAACCAGTCCACCAATAAGCAGATTGCATAGCTAACATCTGCAGCACCAGCCAGCAGGTAGAAGCAGGCACACTATTCTAAATGGATCCTGGGGATGTGTTCTTTCATATAACGCTCTTAAAAGAAATTCAAAAATATGTCTTTCTTAAAAGCAAAATGATTTAATTTTAAATTTGTAAATGCATGGTGATGAGGGGGAACAGGGGAAGGTATTATACTGCATACTGTGTACATTATACTTTAGCTTTACGCATAATGGGTGTATTAGTGTATCTGAACTAATGCAACTAACAGGTAAAGAAATCAGCATTCACATTGAATATTCCAAACATCCAGCTAGTGTAGACAATAACCTTTTCTCCTCCATTAAGTTACATTGACACATAATCAGAATATAATGATCTCACAGACATAAAAGCCATTTCAATTATCAACCTCATAAAGCGGAAGTAAAATATGGCATTCCAATGTTTTCGCTGCCCTACCTATTAAAAGTTGTTTGTTGACGGAGGCACTTGGTGAGTTTTAAATACGACAACAAAATCATGAATTTTATGTGAAAGGAGGTTCTGTGTAAAGAAAGCAGGTTCTAGCAAGATATTTTATTTTTTTTGCACAAATCACGTAACCACAACTGCAGTATTAACCTAGCAAAAAAAGAACCTAGCATTCAAGAAACTACTGCTTATATACTGTAGGTCAAATCCAATATAACATTAAGATGCTGTGTCTAAAAGCATGCCTTCTCAGAAATTCATCTGGTCCTAATGGCCATATTCTCTAGCCCTAGGATAGCTTCCAGAGAGCAATGCGAGTCCTTCAATCTCAGGAAAATCCCCAGGAAAAATATAAACTACCCTTGCAGTGTGAAACGTAATTGCTCGTTAATGTCTAGGGTACCTGTGTAAAGGACTTTTACTTACCTGATCCCTACTTCCACTGGCTCAAAGACCAGCACCCACAGCCTTTTTCCTGCTCCCCTCCAGTGGTCGGAGACCTACTGACATCATCACGTGCAATGCAGGGAGACCTGCATTATAGATAAGGACACCAAGGGACAGTTTACAATTGTAGAGGAGACGAGTTAAGTGCCAACTGCCGGGGGCAGTGGGGATCAGGTAAGTAAAAGTACTTTACAAAGTTCCAATGGTCGGAGCTCAGGCACACCCCTTCAGAATACCCCAAACTGCAAGGTAAGGAAAAGGGGAACATAGCTGGTGTAGGCTGGTTGAAGAAACAAGGTAGGGTTGGCGTTGCACCAAACAGGTTGGTCAGTTTAAAAGAAAGTAGTGGGGCTTAGGAGCATATGGAGAAAGAATGTTACAGAATGTTATGGAGGTCGTCCATTGTTCAGATGGAAAGTTAGTCCCTTCCTCCCACCCCTGGGTTCAGATCCGGACTGTTACGTTTTTTTCCTGCAGCCAAGACACATCCCAATGTATTTCTATGTGATTTCTGGGCTCTGTTCACACCAGTGCAGTTCCGTTGCAGGAAAAAAAATACTGCATGCCACATTTTTTCTGCACCGGAACAAACTGGAACACACCGGAAAGTGTCAAAAATGCAATGGAACGCACTGAACCCCACCGGAGTGGAAAAAAATAAAAAGAGGCTTGGGAGCAGATTTGATTATCTCATTAACCTTGGACTTCTTGTGAGTTGGGAAGGAGACTTGGTGTGAGCAATGTGGATAGCATAGTGCAGAAAATTGATATTGACATCGACCAAATTGTGGGGTATGTGGAGGAGTCACCCGAATTGTATGACCCCTGGCACCCTGATTATAAAAACAATGCGTGCAGGATAGAGAAATAGCGGTCCATTGCGGCAAAGTTTTTTCCTGACTTTCATTGGATGAGAAGGGAACAAAAGCAGCACTGTGGTGAGTAAAATACTTTTTATATATTACGGAAAATTGACCCTTTGATTCTCTTAGCTCCAAGAGTGGGTGCACCCAAAAACAACTTCTCCTGCGAGCACGTTGTTTCAGGATTGCAACAGCCATCACAAAAAAACATGCCCCCATACAAATAAAACATGTCTGTGGATTACATTGTGGATATCATACAGCCCTGTGCTGCATTTTTGTCTCAGTGGGAAATGGAGACAAGCACTGGCATGCCCCCTCCTCTAAATAACAATTGAGTGCACATTGCTACTGCTGAACTTAGGGAGAGCTCACTTGCTTCCGTCCCAACTGCCTGTGGATGTTTTCCAGACAGGTACTCTTGACACACCCCCTACTTCTGCTTGGGTTGGTACAGCGCTGGTCTCAGAAAAGTGTTTGTTATCCAAGCAGGGTTGTCAGACATTGGTGAGTGGAGGGAGGGGGGAGTGCTGTCAACCACACTAGCTCTTGAACCACTGCACCTATTGAAATAGGACAAAGTGCTACATGCACTTTGTTCCCTCCGAGACAACGTGAAATAAATTTGGGAATGGTGAAACTTCTTCTTTAGGTCCTATTGTGGGCTGGCAACACACAGCATTTTTTTGACTAAGTGGTGTAAGTCCTCCCAGTGTCTTTTTGTAAATGCTCAACCCCTCCCACTCTCGCATCTCTTCTACATAAAGGCCAATCAGGGCTCTTTGAGATAACACAGGAAGTGTGGAGAGAGCGCAGGAAAACTCTGACTTTCTGTCAACAACAACAAACTGCTTCCAACAGTATATTTAACAGACCAAAAAATTCATTCAGGTTAAATGGTGCTGCGTAATGGACTATTGAATGTGTAATGTAATTGATATTTGAACCACTGCAGAAGGTACTTGGATAAAGCAGCGACACATCTTCAGTATTACAGAAGAAGTCCAGTAGAATGAGACAAACTACTACTGAGATATTTATTTGAGGCTAGTGCCTGGTACAGGTCTTCAACACATCAATACACTCTGCTAAAAAGGGGAACTGTTGAAAATCTGGTCAACTGTTGCAACACTGTAGTTATTTAAATATTTGGTAATGTTATTTAAAGTGGAACTCCAGGAATGTAAACTAACCCTTGCAGGGGGGCCACCCCCACATTGTAAGGGTTAACTGCTCATTTTGGTCTAGTGGCTTAAGTAAAAAAGAAATATACTTACATGATCCTCAATCTTACCTGGCTGCTAGACCAGTCGCCATAGCCTCTTCTCCCATGGGCTTCGGTAGTCTAAGCCATGCTGACATCATCACCTCTAATGCAGGTCCATTCACCTGCATCAGATGTAAGAACGCCAGGGGCCATCCCACAGCTGCAGTGGAGGGGCAGGGAGGTGAGTGCTCACTACCGCAGGACCAAGGATCAGGTGAGTATATCTTCTGAATGCCACCCCTAGACCATAATGAGCTGCTAACCCTCATAGTGCGGGGGTAGCGACTGGAGTTGCTCTTTAATGTCATGAATGTTGAAGGGATAAATATGCTATCCGAGGTTCATACCCTCACTTCTAGTGCTGCTGAGAACCATTTCAACACATAGGAAGTGAGGACAAATCTGCATAAGAGACACAGATACAACTACAAATCAGACAGTTTTAGCCTTCCCTACTCTAAGAAGAACAGCATTTTTATTTCTGTCTGTTGGAGAGTTACCTTTACATCCTGTCTGGTAAGACATTGTCAGCAGGACAGGACATTAGGGTATATATACCTTGAGATAGCAATTAGAACCTAACAGGTATTCTATCCAATCCCCATTTTATCTAGAACTAAGAAAAACATTTTGGCTGGACATACACTTTAATAAAAGCTGTGACCATAATTTGCTGGACATACACTTTAATAAAAGCTGTGTCCTTAATTCTACAATGTTAAGTGCTGAGTGCAATTATTTTGCTCAGTCCACTCACATGACTCCTATATCTCACTACTGCCCCCCTCAATATGACCAACAACCTTACTTACTCGTTAGTGTGGTAGCAATTAAATCCATGTAATTGAATAATCAAGCATCTTGGATTTCAAATCCTGCTATGCTGTGAAAGATCTCTAAAGGTTCACGTTGGCCTGCTTTATTAACACAATTTAAAGTTTATGTAAACCCAGCCATGAGCTTCTCCTCTAAAACTATACGGTTTAGTCTGTTAAATATATCACTGAAAGCATTTTTGTTACATTTGTTCATTATGTGCAAAAAAATATCCACTGACTATGTCAGAGGGCTGTCCTCTGTCCTCTGAGCCTCAGGTGTTTTCTTTTTATTTTATCTGCTATTGGCCAAGTGCATATAGCACTTAGTCCCATTTAGATCCATTTTGCCATTGCCAGGCAGCACCATTGGACAGTTTAAGCACCTCTGCAGCAGCAGTGACTGATCTTTGTTACAGGAAGCTGCTGCACAGAAGCAACGTTTCAGCTGGATTACTGCACAGATCTGGAAGAAATACACAAAGGACATTGAGATTTAAGTCAAGATACACATGACTTGTATTTTGACAATATTTTCTTCTCTCAGAGTTCAGCTTTAACTACCTCCCGGCCGGCCGTTGTAAAAAAACAGCCGGCCGGGAGCTCTCTAGATCTGAGCGGGCGTCTTCAGACGTCCGTCAGCCATGCCCAGCGTACCGCAGCGCTAAGTACTGAAAAATGGCTTGGCCAGGAAGGGGGTCTAAACACCTGGTCTTCAAGTGGGTAACTACAGTTCGGGATCATGTTAATAAGCCGGTGCAAAGTTTAGCCAATTAAAGCAGTAATTTATAGGGACCGATATCTTTACTCATTAGAACACAGTATAATGATCGGTTTATTAGGGACTTTCTGCACTGTGTGTTGTCTTCTATAAATATAGCTGACAATCAGTCTTTGGTAACAGAAGTTGTTTTGGATCATCTCAAACTTCCTCTTCAGAACACAAAGATCAGAGTATGCTGCTCCTCGGTAGAATAAAAGATAGAAATCGTGAGATTCTGAAATGTAAGACCTTTTTATGGCATAATACAGAAAGCAGGCAAACCAGTCATTCTTCAATCCTGTATTTTGACTAGAGAAGTCCTGGAAGCACAGCCGGGAATCAAATACAATTTCCTTCTAATCTGTCAACAGCAAAGTCTAAACATTACAGGTCTTGTCAAACCACCAACACGCCATCTGAAAAGTGATACCGGTTATCAACAGGTCAGCTCAGGAACAAAGTAAAATGATGCTGTACTATTAAGCATGCTACATTCTCACAGGGATATGGAGATACTAGCCTGACAACACAACGTGGTGTATACACAAAACAGATGGAAAAGGAGCCCCACAAGCCACAACTGCTATCCCCGTCCAATGGGTCAGGGAGATCAGTCAGCTGACCGCCTATATTGTAAAAAAAAAGAATATATGGTCCAAATTGTTATAGGTATTGTGGCATAAGGAAAGGGAAAGTCATCAAGGGGCGATATATTTCCCCCTTGCTTTCTGTCCTATGTACAGGACTAGCGGAACCCAGACCGGGTTTTCGGGCTGACGTTGGGACTGAGTAATCCAGCTCGGGTTTTGTGTCTCTCACCTGGATTGTTAATTGCTTAATAATATCCAGGTGAGATAAAAGGGGAAGGCTGAAGCATGATGTTGCTCTGGCCTGGGACCTTAAAGGTGGCCATACACTGTACAACCATGGCAAGACCTTAGTCTTGCAATGGTTGTAAATTGATTAAAAAAACGTACGATCTGCCCATCTTGGACAGGCAGATCGTACTCTCGATCATCGCAAGCCCGCCCCCCTGAGGGGCGGGCTTCCGATGACCGCAATGCTGAACGGGCAGTGCGAGCGTGCGCACACGGGCCCGTTCGGCATTTGTCTCCCGAGCACCGTTCAAAACACCCGAAAATCGTACGATTTTCTGGTGGTTTTCTAGCGTGCTCCTTAGACAAAAGACGTCTTTGTTCACACTGCTCGATTCTCGTACGATCGCGGGATTTCCCGCGATTCTCGTACGAGAATCGAGCAGTGTATGGGCACCTTTAGACAGCATTGTGAGAGTGCGAAAAGGTGGATGTTTGTAAGTAAAAGGTTGCTGATAGTACTTTTGTTTTGTGAGGTGACTTAGATAAGTTCACCACCTGGTAGAGAGGAAACCTGCCTGCTATACCCACACAGTATACATAGTAAAGATAATTTTGTGTATAGTTTGTAACTGTATATGTAAATGGCCATATATTGCTCTTCACATATGCAGACTTCCTGATTTGTAATGCTACACACTGGTTGTGCTTTTCTTTTTTTTCAATTGATCATCTGGGGCTTGCTTGCCGACCATGCTTGCTTGCAAGCCCCAGATTAAGTCAATTGTGAGGTAACGTGTAGGGCGGAGTCTCGCAGACGTGGATTGGAGATAGCATGGTCGGCAGCACAGCTCCTGTTTGATCTGTCTTTGCAACCAGAGAACACGGTGACACGGAGAGAGAGTTGATGGGCATGCATTTTATTTGAAGTTTTATGTCTACTTTTCTCATGTGAGTAGTTTTTTAAATAAAGGAGGTTTTTTAATTTTGCAGTTTTACGCTATGGGCTGTTTTTATATTTTATTGGATATGGTCGTGATGACACGCTGACGTCATTTTCTGTGCAACGATTGTGGAAAGATGGCCTTTGAATAAGATCGATTGGAGACCCATTAAAGTGATTCTAGACCTATTCAGGTCTATTTATAAGGTGAGCGGCCCACTGAGAGGGGAAGCACATTCAGCCGGCAGCCGCACGAGCACCGAGGGAGCATAGCCGTAGCCAGCTCCTTTATATTGCGCTACAGAAGGGTCACTGTTGCACTGCAAAATGGAAGGAAAGAATGATGTCACATCAAGATCGCCGTTGATTGGTTACAGCCCAATGTACCAGCGACAAAGTCCCGCCCAAAAAACGCGCCATGTAGCGCGATAAAATGTGCAATGTCGCTCAATATCACGCAATGTAGCTCAAAGCCGCTCGGCGCGAATTCGCCGGAAAACCTGCAAAATCCATGTCGCTCAGTGTGAATGGGGTGTAAGGGTTAGTCTAACCAAAAGGAATATTTCTGTTCTAGAATATAGAAATCTGAATGACTCATTGGCTTTTTCTTAGGTCTGCCTGCATGCAGCAGCTGTATTGAAGGAGTCCCACTCCCACAACTGTTTACTTTCGATTTACAGAATAAACAAGAGAACATTGAGACTCTGTTTTTCTCGAAGTGAATTGCTCATCCCATGTGCATCTCCCTGTCCTAGTTACACACTGATGAGCTGTTTGCCATTTTCTGTCTTTGTTGTGTTTGGTGCCTTGGCTGTCCCGGGTCTTGGTAACTTGGCACTCTGCAAGCGGCATGTGGCTTTCACACATTTGGATAACATATTCAACTGAAGACTCTCTTTTTCTAATAGTGTAAAGGTGCACACACACTGTACGATTATCGTAAGATAATCGCGGGAAATCCTGCGATCGTACGATAATCGTAAAGTGTATGGAAGGCATGCGACCGTTTCTACTTTACGGTCGCACGTCTTCCGTCGAACAAGCAGGCTGGAAAACCCGCCGAGAATCGTACGATAGTGGCCTGCCTGTTCGACAACTGCCGAACGGGCCGGTGTGCGCACTCTGCCCTTTACAGCATTGCAGTCATCGAAAGTGCACCCCCCAGTGGGGGGGGGGGGGCTTGCGATGATCGCATGTGCGATCTGTCGGTCCAAGATGGGCAGATCGTACGTTTTTTTAAATTACTTTACAACCCTCGCTTTTGTCTTGCGAGGGTTGTAAAGTGTATGGCCACCTTTAGAAGCAGATTTTAATTAGGTCCCATGTGCTGACAAGGAAGGCTGAGTGCTGGAACCATTTTCTTTGAGGGCAGTTTAAAGTGAACCCAAGCAGGGCAAAGCTTAAATCAGGCTCAGTTTAGGTGAAATTCAGTCAGAGAAACAGATATAGTCAGATTGCGTTTATACTAACATACTCCAATTCCATAATCTTGTCTCCACTTTCCTACAGTTATGTTTGAATATGACTATGCAGTTTAATTGGCACCGGAGCTAAACCAAGTGCACTTAGTAATCAACACTCAGTAACAAACTTTGTCTGGCACACATCTTCTCTTCCTCACCAATGCAAGCCTGTCACTTCTAATGAGAGATGAAGCTGTTACTTGGCTCTGTTAGCATAGAGCACTCATAGGAAGTGCAGAAAACAGCAACTTTGCCTAAACAAAAAATATTTTAACGCATTTACAAGCACAAATCAGCCAAAAATCAAGACTATAAAAAGACTATAAAGAGGTAAAAAAAATGTGCAAGACTTACTTTAGGCTTCTTGTTGCTTACTCCCGGTCCATTTAATAACGCATCACTTCATTCACCATTCCAAATGTAGTAATAAACTCCCAATCTTTTTTTAATAATGAATCCAGATCAAAGAAATAAACATTGCCCAGCAAAGCATTTCTTTACATTTTTGCCCAAACAACTACAGTCATCATGTTTCTAAACAGCTCAAACTCTCTCATCTCCGCTTCTCTGAACTTCCTTTCCAGTACAAGATCCCCGAGGGACAACACAGTCTGCAGCAGCTGTCCATCTAATGGCTTGGAGGAGGGGAGTGACTTGCCCTGCTGTGTGATCGTGGAAATACATAGGTCGACATGCTCCTCTTCCTCCCGCAATCCAGCGTTGTGTGTCTGAGTGGTCAGTTTGCAGGCCCGAACTCCATCACATGAGGTTGAGGATAGAGTTATCACCGTGTAAGCTTCAACTTGAGGAATTCGGAGCTTACACAAGACCTTTCCACTTTCCTCAGGCAGGTGAAAGGAACAACAGTGAAGCAAAGGGTAGGGGAGTATCAGAAACTAGAGCTATTGCCCTAAAAATGAAAATGCTTCCACTTATTTACTGCATGAGGTTTCGTGACAAACCTATGTTGTGCTTGTGGTGCCATTTATTGTTAATGGCACCCCAAACGTGGCAAGTAAGATATGCAAACCACGCGACAGACGTGCAAAATGCATGGTCAAGAATCACACAAAGCTCAAACAATTGCATGAGCTTCTTTGCTGTTTGTTCTGTACAGGGCATCCTACTGAAATAAATGGGCTGCCCTAGGTGGACATGCAAAATGCTATGTGCATTCATATGGACTTTAGCCTGCTGGAGCGGAGGAGGAAACAGGCTGAAGGGACTGGTCCAACAGCCAGCCGGGATCGTGGTTCCGGTGAGTTTAACTCACTTGACAAAAGGGGCACTTAGCCCTGTCACTGTGGGGGTAGCCCCACTGCAGAGGTTAAGATTTGTTTTGCCCGGAGTTCTGTAAAGCCTAACAGTAAGCTTCCTGTTGGAAGGGTGGCATCCCTATTCCGCCACAGATACAGTACAATAAATTAGCACTGGCCCTCTAAGGCAGGAAGTGTCACTGACAGGATCACCAGGGGAAATGCAAACTAATGAAGCCACCAAATCTAAGGACTGGTAAGCTACAATATGAGATTTTTGTTCATTGATTTGGATATGCTATAAAGCAGAACCAGAGCTAATCAATAACTAGATAAAAATAATAATAGCCTATTAACCCTTTCACTGCCAGATCCATTTTTATGTTGCAAGATATTAGCGCTACCTTTTCTCAACCCCAGAGTTTTAGTAAAAAACACTTGAGTTGATTTCAGTGCATGTAAATACAATATAATACCCATTTTATTGATAACATATAAAAGATGAGGTTGTGCTGAATAAATAAATAACAAATTTGTCAAGCTTCAAAATCACCTGCACCCATGAAATGGTGAAAAACTTTGGTCCCCAAATTGTCAATAACCAATGATGTAAAAGCCTGTACAGGTCATCAATTTAGAGTTAATCGTGAATAATGACCCTGGAATTATTGCTCTCACTCTAGCGTGTGACGTGATACCCAACATGTATGACGCTATTGTTGTTTTTGTACGTAGGTGAACCCGAAGCATATTTGTGTTAGTAGGTGCAGGTATGCGGGAGCAGGGGAAATGAACGTGTTTTTTTACATTTATTTTATTTTACTTTTATAACCTTATTTAACTTTATTGCCATCAAATAGGGGACTTTAGTGACGACAGGTCCTTTTTAAGGAGATATTATGGATCTAATAGCAGCCTGGAGTCTGCTTACAGGGCCCCGCTGCTGCTAATGTATGACATATGTCAGCGGCAATGAAAGGGTTGAAAGATACTGTAGATAACAAAACCAACTTTTGCTGCAATATTCAGCTTCAATCCAGAGATTTCCCCTCCATTATTTTTGTTCTTCCTCTAAATGTCCTCATTGTCATTTCCACATCAGTTAAGGGAGAACTATGGGGTACACCCTTTTTGCATTTTTCGTTTCCCTAAGCTACAGAGATGCATTCTGCAATGTACTCCTATAATCACAAATGTACTAAGCCTACAATTCAATGTAATATACTGTGGGCGAGGCTAAGCTCTGTGCTGAGAAGTGATCCCCACAATATTGTCTGGATCCTCCTCTCCCATTGTAGGAGCTGTTGTGCATTCATAAAAACCTGTGCTGACCCTCAGGGCACATCCTATCAGAGTTTATTCATGTCAGGTCACAGGTCTACAAACACTTGCATATCTATCCTGCAGTTGTCTTTCATTCTCCCCTCTCCACACTGCTGTCTCCAGGCAATACACATAAAACATCGCCACCAAGACCATCAGTTCATCTCCCTCCTCATGTCCTCAATCATTTCCTTATATACAGACCACCCAACTTCCCAGTCCCTGGAAAGTAATAAATAGACCACACTACAATATGGCTTTAATTGGCCTTAGCGGGCGTGTACGAAATAATTTCAGCTCCTCGCACGACAGTCACCAACTGATGAAGAGAGGACCCCCTCCCACTCAGACCACCACTAAAGGTGCCCATACACTGTACGATTCTCGTACGAGAATCGCAGGAAATCCCGTGATCGTACGAGAATCGTACAGTGTATGGAAGGCGTGCGACCGTTTCTACTGTACGGTCGCACGTCTTCCATCGAACAAGCAGGCTGGAAAAACCGCCGGGAATCGTACGATTCTCGGCGAGTGAGTGGCCTGCTTGTTCGACAACTGACGAACGGGCTGGTGTGCGCACGCGCACACTGCCCGTTTGCCGTCCTTGCAAGCCCGCCCCTCATTGCAGTCATCGCAAGTACGATCTGCCTGTCCAAGATGGGCAGATCGTACGTTTTTTTAAGTACTTTACAACCATCGCAAGACTAAGGTCTTGCGATGGTTGTAAAGTGTATGGCCACCTTTAAGCTCCACCTAACCTTTTGACCTGCCCAATCAGGTAAGTGACCTATGTCCTGAAGCCGAACCCCCGTTAACCCTTTGTGCACTTTGTCTCCCCTATTCACCTAGTCATGCATGCCCTCCGCTTATTTTATTTTTTTTGCTCTGGGCATAACTTTCAGTGGGTGGGTTGTGGATATTCCTAATGGCGTAACAGGCAGTAGAGAACAATAAACGGATAAAGGAACTTTTGCTGGATAGGCCAACGGTACAGCATCCTAGCAAAACAACATCCAGCTGTTATATTTTTGTTTCAATTTACAGCACGTAGGTGATTTAAATAAACCATTCTACATAGAAAAAAATAAATCCAGATTAAGCAAAAATAGATTTTGCAGTAGCAAGCCAAATATATACAACTGCAGCACTGGGCAGTGATGGTGTATCGGTGAGTGGTGCTTAACTGGGGAGCTGTTATGTTACAGGTGTGCTGTACACTGAAATATAGAATTATTTATAGAAATATGGATGTAGACATAATCACAGCATGGGCAGTAATGTGAAGAAGGAAACAGACTATAATTACAAAAAAGCCAGTAGCCGCATCATGGCATCAAACCATAGGCGTGTGAAGCCTATTGCATTAGGGTGTGCACACAAAAGTACTGACACACACACACACATTATATATACAGTATATACACATACATACATACACATCCTGAGGCATCTCTTCCAGCAGGGGTGAAGTAATGAAGCAGGGAGTCATGTGACCACCCACCTGGCTTTCTGAATGCATGCTCCCTCCCAGGCAGTAAGGACTGTGGCTGTTATGTCAGGAATGTAAGTGGCAAGTGCTGCTGCTCTCTGTATTGCTGATCCAGTCACAGAAAGATCTTTGTGATCTCTCCACCTCCTCAGTGACTAAAAACATGGTGCCCACTGTTGCGATTTCGGTTTCTTGCTCGGGGGCATGGTGCTAATATGCATATACAGATCCTTGCACCTTTTTGGATTATGACAATTTCGAACACAGTTCTGTGTGATGCATTTTTAGAAGGAGGTATCTGTTGTCCTTGTAGATGAGACATTGGTAGAGCTTCTAGCCAGTCATCACAAAGTCTTCTTGATGTTTGGCTGAGGCTAGGTTCACACCTAGGCAGCACCTCCCTCCGGTCAGGAGTCACCAAGGTGTGAACCGATCGCTCTGTGGGTGCCATTATTTTCTAATGGCACCCTAGTCGCGCCGGGCGGATCGCACGGTTTCCGCCGCTTCCGAACACAATCGCGGCTAAACGGCCGCACATTGTGTATCGCAAAAAAGGTGCATGTACTTTTTTTCTGCGATTGGCGCGCGGATGTCACCCCAGTGAAATCAATGAGGCCGCGGGGCAATCACTGCCTGCATTGTACAGGACTGCACGATCCCGGGACACGGGTCCCAGGTGTTGTGTGGTGTAGTTCAGGTGTGAACCCAGCCTTGGAGCTCTCCTTGCATCACAGCTGGAGGGCCCTCCCCCAAACTTTGTAGAGAAGACAGGAGGCTCCAGTGGAGAAATTATACCCAAAGTTAAAGGGTATCTATGGCCAAAAACTAAAAATAAATATATAGTTCTATATTGAATTTCCATATGTTCTATCGCACTCCTAATAACCGTATCCTACCAGTTTGTAAACATGCTTATTGAAGATGCCCGTAGGATGTACTTCCTCAATGCACTGACACAGTTTCACTCGCCCATGTGAAAATGCACCTTCCTTATATAAGCCTGCCACCTGAACTACAACTCAACATCTGTACAATGCAACATTATTATTGCTTGCTGGAAGCAGTGCATGATGGGGTATGTAATCTCGAAAAATCAAGATTGCATCACATCAAGCAGCAGGAAATTGAGGAAGTCCTTGAAAGTGATGGGCAGATGGAAGGCAGCTTTCACTACATAAAAGGGATTTTGTTTTCAAGCAAGCTAAGATTGCATTATGAAAACCAGATATAGTATGTATTCCTATTACAATGTTAATGATATAACAGAATACAACATGCTGGGATAAACCTACAGAAACCGAAAACACCTTCAACTGGCTTCTGCCCCAAAACATTAAAGACCAACTTAAGCCAACAGATTGTTTTGTTATGTGTGGAGGTGGCCATCTTGGTAGAAACAGGGCTTTGCTTCCTCATGTTAGAACCTCCAGCAAGGAGAACATTGAGCATCTCCAAATCTCACATCAGATTTCCTCATACTAGCAGTGAGAGGCAGCACTGCCTTATATCTCAAGCTATGAATCTGTAGACACAGGAATGCCTAGGAACCCTCATATACCAGGACCTGTTTAATGTTCTAGATTTTTCCTACTGTAAAGTAAATCATCAATTTCTGAAACTTTTGACAATATTCCTGCCCATGCCTTCCTGTCCTGGTGATGCCCATGCTCCCCATTTCTTGTACACGCATCACAGGGACAATCTACACAATGAAGTGACAGACATCAATAAAAACCTGAAAGAAATTGTAACTTTTCCCTACTCTCTAGGCTTTAATTTGTATCGGTTGAAGATACATTACAGGATACAAACTGGTGTCAGTGGCTCTGTGGTCTGTTAAGCACTGAGGTCCTGTATAGCATTCTGCCCTTATAAATGAAATAAATTGCATAAAGCAATGCTATTCACATCTTACTTGTTGGTATTTGTGCACTCTAAAGTCTAAACAGAATAATTCAATTGAATCTGGCTCACATTGCACATTGCATGTGTTTTCTTTTCAACTGATAATCAATCACACCATTTTTTCTTTTATTTTGGCATGGATAGCTGAGTCACTAGAGAAGCCATTTTTGGCAAGGACTTTTATTTCACTGTGCCTGGAGCAGAAAATGAGGTTATGCTTTCTGTAGAAATGGGACTCTCTGTGCCAGTCTGGTGTATTGCCAAACTGGAGTACTCAAGGGAACAAACAGTATCTGCTTGGAAGGGGTTCTTCAAGCCTGGCTTCTGTTATTTTTTTTCATTATTATGATTTATGTTGTAAATATAGACAAAGCTTTCCATGCTTTCCCTGGAAATTTAAATCATTTTCTCAATGATGTATACATTTTATGCAAGACAAGACTGTATTTACTACAAGGCTCTTATGGGGCAGCACCTGTGGCACCAGGGAGAAGGAAGTATAACCAAAGCATATGTACAATTAACATTTAGTTATTTCTGTAATATTAGCAATGTTTGCCTGCCTCTTAACATATGTGAAAAATCTATAGAAAAACTGAAAAGGGAAGATAGAAGTCCTAAGCACTCCAGGCTGAGTGCTAGGTGATCTATGGATTACAGGATTCAGTGTTAACTCTAGTTAAGAAGGGCCTATTCACACTAAGTGACATAACTTTTGGAGCGGATCCGTGCGGCCGGGATATCGCGACTTTCGGGGCAAAGTTCCAGCGATGTCACCGTCGGGCTGCATTAAAAATCGAAAAATCGCGCAAAATCCGCCGAAAAAAGAGTCCTGTAGAAGCGACATGCGACCGCGACGAGCAACGGGCGACAGGGAGCTGTACATGAAGACAGCTCCATTGAAAATCATTGGCCTGCAACTTCTTGCGATATCGCGCAAACAAAAATGAGCGATATTGCAGCGAAAATTCGCACAGCAATCCGCTCAATGTGAATGGGGCCTAAGACCCTGTTCACACTGAGCGATTTATCGCGCGATTTCAGCTCCGAAATCGCTGAAATATGAGCTCTATGTAGCTTGCCCAATGCATTTCAATGGAGCTGTTCACATCTCACAGCTCAATGTCGCCTGTAGCTCGCCGCTCAAGCTTATAGCTCGAACATGACCTATTTTTCAGCGGATTTTGTGCGATTTGGCCTAATAGAAATTAATGGTGTAGCTCAATATTGAGCAACATCGCACTACGTCGTGCTACAGAAGTGTCACTTTGGCACAGAAATATAAGAAGTAAGGAATGATGTCACATCAAGACTTTTGATTGGTTACAGCCCAATGTAGCAGCTACGAAGTCCCTGCGAAAAGTCGCACTACGTAGCCCGACAAAATGTGCACTGTAGCTCAATGTCGCTCAACTCAAAATCGCTGAATTTTTTGGATGTAGCTCAGTGTGAATGGGGTCTGAGTGCCAAGCACAAAGATTTCAGGCAATGCTTACTGGGAAACTATGCAAATAGCCCTCCCAAAAAGGCAAAGACTGGGATATTTCCATATATATTTCCAATGAAAGAGGGCATTAACCTATTGATCACCAATGTAAGAGGGGTCTACAGTGATCACCAGTGTAAAAAAAAAACCACACAGATAGCAGGGAAAGGTTTACTCTGCTAGATAGAGTAAACCTTTTCTGGATAAAAATGTTTCTCTCCTGGAGCCACTATCTTATTGCGGGAGACTCCCGGAATGTCCGGGAGAGTTAAGATGTCTGACATTGATCACTAATATAATGGGGCTACTAGCCACCAATGTAAAGGGACACTTTTTTTTATTAATTGCAAGTGCAAAAGATCACTTCTCTACTAACTACTAATGTAAAGGGGCATTTTTCCAATGACTACTAGTGTAAGGGGACACTTCACCACTGGTCTCTGATATAATGGGGCACTTCACTGACTACGAAGGTAAGGATGCACCTCTCCACTTACCACCAGTGTAAGAGGGCACTTCGCTGACTGCCAATGTATATTAACAACTTGCTGAGCATGCTATTTTACCATGAGCTGGAGATAGAATAGTTTTTAGCTTTGGTTCCCTGTAACCTAAAAGGCTGTTCTACACACTACCAGCCCCCTACCTCCAAAATACACAAAAACATGTATGCATACACATGTTTGTAAAGGTGCCTCCATATTTTGTCTGACCTGCCTATAACCTGATCATTTTTAATATTATATATTACAATCTTATTTGTGTTCCACATGTAGGAGAGTCCATGTAAAAAAGTGGATGAAAGTATTTGCTAAAAGGTTAAAACACCATGACTGCTTAATACCAGTAGCAAACATTGCTGTCATGGATGTCAATGGCCCTGCATCTGCTAGCTTGTGCTGTGTACCTCCTACTTTGATGACCAGGAAGATGTATACAGCACAGACAAAAACGTGGGCAAAAAGCTTACATGCTGAAAGTCTGGTCTTACATCCAGAGATCCTATGGGAATAAAAAAGCCAACACATACAGCAGCTCTATTTGGATTTATTGATCTCGGATTGCAAGACTGAGCAACGCTATAATGATATCTTTTGAGGACTCGGAAAGTCTCAAAAGTTAGTCTGTTACATATGCTGTTGAAACTATACAACTGCATAACTTTATTTCCTCGCTTAATATAAGAGGACAACCAGCTATGTTTTGCTATTGCTTTATTTTGTTTCTCTGGACAGAAAGTGAAGAGAAATCTTCCCAACAAGGCACAGAAGTAAGAAAAACAACTAAAAAAACAGATGATGGAGATGTTATCCATTCCCAAATCTAGACATTCTTACCCAGGGCCCTGTGGAATATTAGAATTCCAGGGGTTGCTAGGAGTTCCTTGAGTTCCATGAGCAATTTCCCAGGTAAGTAATCACTGACACAATTATGTTTTTAGTTGTGTGTTGGACAATCAAGATTTGCCTTGACACCCTCCTTGATGATTGGATTAAGATGACTGAATTGCCCGTGTGGCTATAAATGCTGTGTATGTTTCTCGACATGTATTAGAACTGATGGCAGCAATACATATATATGATATCTACCGTATTTTTCCGTCTATAAGACGCCCCCATGTATAGGACGCCCCCCACTTTTCTTACCCAAAATTCAGAAATCAATATTTTCCATGCTCTTTTGCATAACTGATTACATCCAGTTTAAATTTTGCAGAGTAAGACAGCCGCTTACCGGTACCTGTATTTACCGGTATTTTTTTTGTTTTCTGACATTTTTATGGGCTCCCTGTTGCATCTGGGCACTGGCTACAGGCTCTCCACAGCATCAGCTGACGTCAGGTACATAAGGCTCATGATTGGAGGTAACCTGTTAGCTTGTCTCTGCAATCGGAAGTTTCACTCGTGAGGCTAGTTTGCAGAGGTATCGGCAGTTTCGCAACCGCGGTTCTCCTCTCGCCCCCTCGTGTATAAGACGCCCCTCCATTTTTAGGTAAATATTTTTAAGAAAAAGTATAGTCTTATACACTGAAAAATACAGTATATATAAGCTTTCTAAGCTAATGAGTACATATCTTTAGCAGCGCATTTTCTGTAAACACTGACAAAGGAAAGGGTTAAAGGTAGGCAATGGTCATTCTAAGTGCTTGAGAACATTTCTTCCCTGATTGGAGTTTCATCTTTATACTGAAAATACCATAGATACCGGTAAGGTAGTGTCTGAGAAATAGGACAATGTAGAAAGTAGGACACCTCTCCGGCTGGCCCCTGCACACAATGTACTGCATGTAAGCAGAGCATGCACAGAAACTTCCTGTACCCTTTCATGCTGTACTAGGCACTATGTAAGAACGACATTATCTCCAAAGTGACAGGTTCTCTTTAACTGGGTCACCTGGAGGGTAAAAACACTATACAAAGCACTTCTTTAAAAGCCTTGACTAGTCAGAATACAAAATAAGCACAGTGTGCAAATGAAAATGCTTAGAAGCCACATTATATATAGATATATATAGATCTATATCTATAGATATAGATCTATATATATCTATATATATATCTACACACACACACACACACACACACACCCTATAGTTATATAAAAAGAAATACAGGAAGGAAAATGCTGTTTTTGTATAACGTTTAATGTTGAAATGCATACTGTAGATTAATAATACTCAAAAAGGTTTTGTTTAATTCCATAGTTTTACATGAACATTTTTAAATAATAACTCCCATCTTTGGACTTCTCCAAGAGGACAAGTGGGTTCTGTCAAATATGGACAGTGGCTCCAACATGATGATGCTTCTATGGCAGCCACGCATGTGCAGTATTGCCCCCCTAATACTGCCCCCTTCGTCGCATGCCCTACCAGTCTTACGATGAATCTCGCTGTCATATTTCAGCATGTTGCCATCAATATGGTGGCAAAATCCTGTGCATGTGCGGAAGTGGTGGCACAGATCAGGATCTCGCCGCAATATTTCTGACATCACAATGTGGGAATGACATCTCCTGCATGCTGGATAGGGATTGGCATCAACGTCACTACTGTGCATGCGTGGAATACCTCTGTGATATATATTTGAGGTTCAAGTGTCAGCATCAAGTAGCTATGGCTGATTTGGTTGGTAGTAGACAAGCCCTAAATCAGTAATTCTCTGGCTTTTAAGGTCTGCTAACATTGGCCTTTTGTTCTCCCCACTATCAGGTAGGGGCATAACTGCAGCTTTGGGGATGTCAGAATAATGGACTTCTACTGACCAGACTGCCTCTGCTCCACATAAATTGAGTGTTGTTGTTCAATGTTGGCTCCAGCTGAAAGGGGGCTGTGCTGGACAAGTAAAGAAAAATATGGGTATACTTCCAAAACTACTAGCAGCAACTCTTATGCCTGTCCCCTCACCACTCTGCCAGCAGCCCCCACCCTGTTCCCTCAACCGCCCACGGGGAAGTTACCAGGCCAGTGGCCTGGGGGATACAGGGCACAGCGGCTTCCAGTCTAATAAAACATATGTGAAGGTGAATAAGGCCTCCAAATATGAAAACTATTATGGTTTTATCAGTGAAGGTTTACCTCTGCATGGAAGCAAGAGCACATTCCTTCAAGGTAAGAAAGCACCTTTAAGCTGGTCATACACTGGCTAAGGTGTGGCCAATTCCTGCTGCTGTTAGAAGCTGGTGCAAACATTCTTGGACAAACGTTGGCTGTAGTCAAATCAGTTGCAAACACTGTTCAGGTATTCTAACAGCAGAACTTGCTGCGGGTATTCTGACAGCAGCACTTTCACCATCCACTGTTAGCCTGGATGGTGAAATTGACTGCCGATCGCTACACTGGCTTCCAATAGCCCAAAGGATAAAATTCAAAATATTAACAATGACTTACAAAGCCATCCACAACTCCGCCCCCGGCTATATCTCAAACCTTGTCTCAATGTATCACCCTAGCCGTCCCCTCGGCTCTTCAAAAGACCTCCTGCTTTCCAGCTCCCTTGTTATCTCCTCCTATGCTTGCCTCCAGGACTTTACTAGAGTCTCTCCCATCCACTCTTTATCCCAACCTGCCTGTCTGTCTCCCACTCTGACTGCCATTAGGCGATCCCTTAAGACCCATCTCTTCAGGGAAGCCTAACCCCCCTCAACCTAACCACTGAACTATCACTTTCTCAAACAATTCATCCCCACACAGCTACCTCCTCAAGTATCACTTGCCCCTCCCTTTTAGATTGTAAGCCCTCAGGGGCAGGGCCCTCCTTACCATCTTGTCTTGAATTGTATTGTGATTGTAATGTCTTCCTTATATTGTAAAGCGCTACGCAAACTGTTGGCGCTATATAATAAGTGTTTGGCCAGCCTTATACACGTGCCAAAATAAATTCTGATCAGAGTTTCAGATTTAACCTACTTACTAATGCATTCTAGATTTTGGGTTTGAAAACTACTGTTACTTCTTTTATGTAAGGGCAGTTGATCGTATCATTACCCCATTTGTCAAAGGGGTAATAGGATGCAATCCTGCTGCCAAAGCCTGGTCCTCTAAGGCTTGCCAACCAATCTAGGCCTAAAGGCAGCAACCATCCTTCATAAACAAACTACATTCCCTACTACATGTCATTACTCAGCAGTCATGTCTTACAGTACACTAAAATTGCTTGCCTATTATTCCTCATATGTGGATAAGCATGCCTGAAAGTTCGACAGTTATGACCAACTCTAATATGTGCCGCCTAATGAAAAGGCCAGTCCTGCAAATTCTGATTATGATTCCTTTCTCCATAAATGATAAAAATGAACTTGTTCTTACTATCCAATTATGAGCAGTCACAAAAAAACAAAGCATAAATCAGATAAATAATATAACTCGTGCCTGACGAAAGTTAATCTGCGCATCAGATAAGCACCAGCCGGTAAGGATTCTCCTGGCAAGTACACAATAGATCACAAGTTTTACAGAATGAATAGAAGGGCAAGAAAAACAGAACACGAATGTGTTTTATGATGCTGGAGAGATCACTTTGCATACTAAAACTGACAAGGCAATTTCTTACAGAAATGTATTACTTGCTGTGAATGAGGGACTCTTATGATTATCTGCTATTTCTACACTGTCGACATATTCTGCAGCACAGGACATGAGGGAATATTGCTTACAAATAGGAATACACAACACAGAACTTAGAAGAGCAAAAGCATTATTTTTTAAAGAACTCCAGGGTCAAGAGGGAAAATAATTTTACTTCTGATCCTAATCACAAATCAATAGCCTTTTATACTATATTAAAGGGAATTTATAGCTTTTTTTTTGTACATGTCATCTATTTGTGTACGTGATCAGCCTATTGTAAATTATATCAGTTTTTATTTAAAGCGGACCGTTACACTTAAAAATCCAATTCTACCAATGCATCCCTCTATGTATGATGATTAATAATAACATAGACATGTCAGGTGTAAAATGCTGTGATTGTGAAATACTTACACTTGCAGAGCATTTACTATTTTACAATGAGTGCTGCTTTACTCTCACACTTTCTGATTCTGAGTCCTGAAAGTGTATGAAAAAAAAATTGGGATGTTGTGTAAAAAACAGAATGGAATGATTTGCAAATCTCATAACCCCATATTTTATTCACAAGAAAATAGAAAACATATCAAATGTTTAAACTGAGAAAATGTACCATTTTAAGAAAAAAATAAGGTAATTAGGAAATTGATGGCAACAACACGTCTCAAGAAAGTTGGCACAGGGCCATGTTTACCACGGTGTAGCATCACTTCTTCTTTTAACAACACTCTGTAAATGTCTGGAAACTGAGGAGACCATTTGCTGGAGTTTAGGGAGAGGAATGTTGCCCCATTCTTGCCTGATATAGGATTCTAACTGCTCAACAGTCCTGGGTTTTCTTTGTCGGATTTTTTGTTTCAAGATTCAGTTGGTGAAAGGTCTGGACTGCAGGCAGGCCACATAAGCACTGGGACTCTTCTACTACGAAGCCATGCTGTTGTCATAGATGCAGTATGTGGCATAGCATTGTCCTGCTGAAATATAAAAGGCTTTCCCTGAAAAATAAGTCATTGGGACGGGAACATATGCTGCTCTAAAACCTGGACATATTTTTCAGCATTGACGGTGCCTTTCCAGATGCATCAGAGATGCAGGCTTTTGTACTGAGCGCTGATAACAAGTCAAAAGGTCCCTCTCCTCTTTAGTCCGGAGGACGCAACGCCCACAGTTGCCAACAAGAATGTCAAAAGAACCCCGAGAAGACAGTGGTGCTTCTGGATTATGTTCAGACATGGCTTCTTCTTTGCACGATAGAGCTTTCAACTTGCATTTTTGGATGAAATTGCAGGGTTCACAGAGTGATTTTTGGAAGTATTCCTGAGCCCATGTAGTGATGTCCATCACAGAATCATGCCTGTTTTTATTGCAGTGCCGTCTGAGGGCCCGGACATCACAGGCATCAAATACTACGTTTCGGCCTTGTCCCTTGCGCCCAGAGGTTTCTCCAGATTCTCTGGATCTTTTGATGATATTATGTACTGTAGACAATAATATATTTATAGTCTTTGCAATTTTGCATTGAGGAACATTATTCTGAAATTGTTTGACAATTTTTAGATGCAGCTTTTCACAGATTGGTGAACCTCTGCCCATCTTTACTTCTCAGACACTATGTCTCTCTAAAGGTGCCCATACACTGCACGATTATCGTACGATAATCGTATGCGATCGGTTTTTCGTACGATAATCGAGCAGTGTGAACGGAGACGTGCGACCGTTTCTACTGTACGGTCGCACGTCTTCTGTCGAACCAGCATGTTCGAAAACCAGCCGGGAATCGTACGATTCTCGGCTGGTTAGAACGGTGCTCGGAAGATAAATGCTGAACGGGCCGGTGTGCGCACGCGCACACTGCCCGTTCAGCATTGCGGTCATCGGAAGCCCGCCCCTCAGGGGGGCGGGCTTGCGATGATCGAGAGTGCGATCTGCCTGTCCAAGATAGGCAGATCGTACGTTTTTTTAATCCCTTTACAACCATCGCAAGACTAAAGTCTTGCGATGGTTGTAGAGTGTATGGCCACCTTTAGTTTCTCTTTTTTTTTACACAATCATGTTACGGAACTGTTGCCAATTAACCTAATAAGTTGCAAAATGATCTTCCAGCTCTTCCTTGTTAGTACAACTTACTTTGTCAACTTACTTTACCTTTTTGTTTTCTTAAAATGGTTCATTCATTGGTTCATCAATGGTTTTTAGGTTGATTTTACACAGCATCACAATTTTTTTGGAATTGGGGGTTGTAGGTTTTGGTATGTTTGGCATCATGTCTCACTGTATACATTTTATCAAGCAAACTGTTTTATATGAATCTGTTGCAAGTTTCTTACCTGGGGATACTGCCAAGCAACAGCATTTCCCGTTGCAGGCTGACAACACTAACAGGGTTATTCACAAAAGGGTGAAGAGTTTGGAGTAGGTAGGAGAAGTGAACAATCTAGGCCAAAATAGTTGATTTGGAAAAATTCTCCAATTCAGATCATTTTCCAGTTCAGCTATGTTGTTCTACATTGTTCACTTTTCTCCTGCCTTCTCCAAACTCTTCACCCTTTTGTTTTGTGCAAGTAATTTCCTTGCAGTTAGCAGCAGCGTTGTCAGCCTGCTGTGTGCTCCTTTAGTTGGCTGTTGGGTTGCTTATTAAGTCTATCAGGTAAGAAGTCCAACAGCTATCTAAAGGAGAGTGCATGGCAGGATGACAACACTGCTAATTAAAAAGCAGTGGCCTGTCCACCTACAACAGGAAGTGGTTATTGGCATAATCTCCAGGTAAAAAACTCTACAGCAGAATCATAAGAAAATAATTGCTTGAAGTGACACTAAACTCAGGAATTAAATCTTAAACATGCATTCAAGTACCTTAACTATTAACAAACAATTTGGCTTATTTGCATATCATTCGGCTGTAGATCCTCAAATGATCTCTTAATTCATGCCGACACTGTCCTTCCTTCTGGAGTGTGGTTACTTTTGTTTGCCATGGTCCATGTCTGTGTAGTAAATTAGCCAACGCACCCGTGATGGATTATAATCTCATTTAGTGTACTAATTTGTATTGAGATTGTAGTCACAGGAGTGATCTTGGAGCGGTGACTACTTTACAACACACATAGGGACCATGGGGAACAAAAGTAGCCCCCCTCCAGAAGGAAGGACAGTGTCAGCACCAATTCAGAGATGATTTGAGAATCTACAGCCGAGTGATACACAAATAAGATACATTTTTCTTAATAGTTAGGGTACTTGAATACTTTTTTAAGATTTAATGCCTGAGTTTAGTGTCACTTTAAACATAGAGTACAGTGACGCATGATGCCAGACAGAAAAATATCTTTAAAGTTTATATATGTAGTTAAGTGCCCCCTTAAAGTGATATTAAAGTTAAAAGGTTTTTCAGCTATTTCAAATTCAAATTAAATCACTTACAATGGATGCTGCTCCTTGATGTTTAAAAGTTTTAGCTTCCTGCAGAATCAGCCAGTCCCCTGAGCACTGGCCCTGATATACTGTTTTAGGGAGGTTCTTTTCCCTTGCGGGGAGATATGAAGCCACCCTCGTGTTTGCTAGTAAGCTGTGTGTGTCTCCGCAAACACACAAACACAACAAGGCAAGTCACTCCTCTCCTCCCTGCTTCTCCAAGCTCTAAATTGACAGCTGCTGGAGACTGTGTTGTCCTATGTGGTCTTGTACTGGACAGGAAGTTCGGGGAAGATGAGAGAGAGATGGAGCCGTTTTTAAACATGATGACTGTAAGTGCTTGGGCAAAAATGTAAAGAAATACTTTTCTGGGCAATGTATATTTGTCTGATCTGGATTCATTATTGGAAACAAGTTTGAGAGTTTAATACTGTTTTAACCACCTTGCCCAGCAATGGGCACTGGCTCCTTAACTCCGCTTTCTACAATCCCCTGGGCTTCCCGTAGTCTAACTCATCCTGGGCTCAGGTGCTCAGAGAGACCATGTATGATGCAACAGCATTAGATGAGCACTGTTAGCTGTTAGCTTCATAAATAGAACTTTGACAGCTGTTAGGGCACTGACACACAACATTTCTTGAAGCTGTGATTTCATCTATCATAGTGCAGACTTTACCAAGGAAGAAGTCAATGTTGCAGAAACAACAGCAAAGATCTAGTAAATAAATCAGTCACCAGCCTACATTACTGCTTAAAGTGAACATGTGCAAGGCTATAAACCCTCCAAATATTCCTACTTTCTTAACAAGCAGTAAATGAGCTTTATAATAAGTCCACACTGAGCTATCTAGCTGCATGCACTGTGCAGCAATTAATCAGCGTGAAGTATAGGTCCAGCCAAAAGTATTTTGTTTTAGGCAAGGTTTAGAACTCAGATTTTAGTGCTATCTGGAGCTCCAGTAGCGACATTTCCCCTCACTTCCTGTTCTGTTAACAATGGTTTCACCAGACAGGAAGTAATGGTAAATATTCAATGGCAGAACAGACAGAAATAAAAGTGCTTTTGTTTGGTGGAGTAGGGGAAGGCTAGGAAACCTGTCAGCTTTTTATTTCTGTTTGTGTCTTTGTTAAAGTTTTTCTCTCACATCCTGTCTGGTGAAACCATTGTCAGCTGGACAGGATGAGAAGCCTTAAGGCCCACCTTTCCCACTTTTCTAACGTTTTACCCCCTGCTGTGGACCAAACTGACACCTAGTGTCGTCCCACCTCCTCCCAGGGTACCCAGATACAGACATCTTCATGTGCCCAATGGGACTTCCATGAGATCTCTTAGCTTTACCCTTTCTTTTGTTTGCCGTCCAGTTCTTATACCTACACTGGATCGCACTGTGCACTATTTGATGCTCTGACCCCCATCTCCATATTACATGGATCGCATAGAATGCCTAACAGGTATCCACTCTATTTATACTTGGACTGGACATGTGTTTATTTTTCACATTGTCACAATTGTTCAAACTCCGGACTGATGGAAATATAGACCCCTCTCTACCAGCGGGTACTGCATTTGCCCCTATTGGGTTACATGTGAGTGCTCTCTGAATACCTGTATATTTTTTGCTATGCTCTTATATATTTTCTCAATTATATAGAGCAAATCCGCTCAGGTTTCTGCACACGCAGTGCAGTGGGTTGTGCCACACTTTTTTTCCGTGTTCCAGGCATTTGCATGCATTTCTGATGCGTTTGCATGCGTTCCAGAGCAGATCCAGAGCAGGTAAAATAGGGCTTGCTGCAGTTTTTTCACCTGTTCTGGAACTGCATGCTGCAATGTGAACTGGAGCAAAAAATACTATTGGAATACATTGGACGCAGTTTTGATCCTGTCTGCAACTGCTCTGCTCTGCACCTGCTACGCGCTTGATGTGAACAAGGCCTAAATATATAAGTTATGATTTATGCCTGTTTATGATAAATGATACATGGGTCTTATTGGCCTCTTTACAGTGGTGGGGAGTGTGAGGGGTGGGAAAGGTTCCCTGCTGTGTTCCATCATACCTTCCCGTAGGTTCACACTTGCTTTGCGTCTCTAGGGACGTACAGTGGCTCTGCAAGGAGATTTCTCCTCCAAGAATATTTCTTTCTCATCTTTTTTGCCTTTTTGATCTTCTCTTCTAATAAACTTAACTTTAGCGCCCTTATCTGCTCCCTTACTACTCCCTTTCCCTCTGCTGTTTCTGACTCCTTTTATCGCCCTTCCTGACCACCTCCCTTTTACCCACCTCCTTATTCTTCGCCCCCCTTCCCC